>NW_024870940.1:1650000-1850000 GCF_019054845.1 Dipodomys spectabilis | reverse complement strand
TCCCGCCGCAGGAGCCTGGTCCTACAAACTCCTGGATGTCTCTACTGTTTTCTGCTCCATGGCTTCTGACCATATGGACATAGATTTGCGACTTGGATACAATGCAGCAGTGTATGAGTCTGTGTGTGCCGTGTTATAAAAGCAGTAGACAGCAAGAAAGAAGGACGAACTGGGCACACCAAAGGAAAAAAGCAATCAGAGAAAACAAAACCCTGGAAGCAGGCTGGGAGCCAGCAGATGACGCCTGTAACTCAGCTACTCCGGAGGAAAGGCCATGAGACTCCCACTTCCAATTAACCACCAAAAGTCTGGCAGTAGAGCTGTGACTCCCATGGTACAGTGCTAGCCTTGAGCACAAAAGCTGAGGGACAGTGCTCAGGTCTTGAGTTCAAGCCCCAGGACTAGCACATACAAAAAACTGAAAACACTGGTTATTTTTAAATCAACTGACACAGAGACCTGGAGAGATACAGTACCACACAGAGTTCATTTTTATGGGTTACTCTACATAAGCAGTCACACAGGGAAATTTCTACAAAGTAATGAAGGCTACACAGGACAAACCTATAGCTAGCACCATATTAAATGGGGAGCACCTCGTACCATTTTCCTGTAAAGTCAGGAACAAGACAAAGCTGTCCATTCTCTCTGCTATTATTTAGTATAGTACTGGAAATCCTAGCCAGAGCAATAAGGCAAGAAAAGGAAATAAAAGGGATCCAAATAGAGATTTGCAGAGGACACGATCCAATACCTAAAAGACCCTAAGGAATGCACCCCCAAAACTCCTAGAGCTGATAAACATATGCAGTAATGTAACAAGATACAAAAGCCAACATTTTAAAAATCAGCTCTTCTGCACACCAAGAGTGAACAAGACAAGAGAGGAACTCAGGAGAACAACTACACTTGCAATAGCCTTAAAAAAAAAAAAAAAAAAAAAAACCTAGGAATAAACCTAGCCAAGGGAGTGAAAAAACTATTATGAAAACTATACAACTTTAATGAGAGACGTTAAAGAAGACATAGAAGATGGAAAACACACTGCAGGCTTGTGAACTGGTAGAATCAAGATCAAGAAAATGGCCATACTCCCAAAGGCTAATTTGACACCAAACCCCTGGTGTCAAAACAGCAATGTCAGTGGTATCATGATACTGGACGTCAAGTTATACTTCAGCCATAACAACAACAACAAAACCCATCATGGTACTGGCATGAGGTAGCCCCAAAGACCAATAGAATAGATACTCAGAAAGGAATCCATATACCTGCAGCCATCTGATTTTTTGACAAAGAAACTCAAAGTATATGTTCAAGAAAAGAGCTGGGTGCCAGTGGCTCACGCCTGTAATCCTAGCTACTCAGGAGGCTGAGATCTGAGGATCGCGGTTCAAAGCCAGCCCGGACAGGAGAGACCGTGAGACTCCTATCTCCAATAAACCACCAGAAAACCGGAAGTGGCGCTGTAGCTCAAGTGGTAGAGCGCTCACCTTGAGCTGAAGAGCTGAGGGACAGCGCCCAGGCCCAGAGTTCAAGCCCCATGACCAACCAAAAAAAAAAAAAAAGAAAGAAAAGAGCTGGGTGCCGGTGGCTCACGCCTGTAATCCTAGCTACTTAGGAGGCTGAGATCTGAGGATCACGGTTCAGAGCCAGCCCAGACAGGACAGTCTGTGAGACTCTTATCTCCAATAAACCACTCAAAAACTGGAAGTGGCGCTGTGGCTCAAGTGGTAGAGCGCTCGCCTTGAGCTGAAGAGCTGAGGGACAGCGCTCAGGCCTAGAGTTCAAGCCCCACGACCGACAAAAAAAAAGGGTGTCTTCAACAAGTGGTGGTGGAAAAGCAGAAGTCCACATGCAGCAGACTTTTCTTGTCCTTGCATAAATATCAGTATGCAGTTATAGGATGGATTCAAAACTCCTACAGTAGAGTAATTATACTAGAAACTAGTTATGATATGATTGCTGTTATTAACTAGCTTACATACAGGTAAGTACAGAAGGCAGAGCCCAATATGACCGCTGATAGGACTTCACAGCTGCTCCTAATTCCCCATATTGGCTTTAGATTGCTGAAGAAAACAGCGGAGCATTACAGATGCTTGCCGTGTACCCCAGCGCTACCACCAGAGCCAAGTGCCTGAGGAAGGGTTCCGGCTTGCACACAGACTTACAAACAGGGAGTCCAGCCACACACTGAAACGCTTTGCATAGATGGGCGGAATTAGAATGAAGGGACTGACCTGTTGCCCGCCTCATCCGGTAGATGTCGCTAGAGCCCTGGTCAGCCAGGAGTCTGGTCTGTGTTGGCAGACAAGGACAGCTGGCCACCAGTTGTCTTCGGCAGTTTGAATCGATGGGCACCATGCCAGCACTTTAACTTTCAGCATCTAAATGAAAGGGGGGGGGGTGAGAGAGCAAAGAAACCATGAATCCTCAGCTCATTTCTTTCTCTCTTTCCCTAGAGAGCGGGCCTGCCCCGGGCCGGCAGGCCGCCCTCTGCTCCCCCGGCCCTCCTTGGAGGCAGGCAAGGGGGCAGCTGACTCTTGCCGGGTAACAGCAGCTCCCTGGAACCGGCTCTGCAGGCTTGCTAGCCTGAAGCCCACCGTCTCTTCCCCTCCCCCCACCCCCATCCCCCACCCCCCGCTGGTGCACACGATGTCCACCCCAGCAAGCCACAGCCCAGGCCCAGAGCCCCGCCCCACTGGGGCCCACGTGCACCGCACTGCGTTCAGGATGGGGTAACTGGCAGGTGCACGCAGGGGCAGTCACGTGAGACCTCGCAGGTGGCAGACTCCGGGTCAGGCGGTGCGGAGGCTCAGAGATGTCCAGGGTCATTTGGACTACACTCAAGCTCTTTTCCAGTTTGAAAACCCCAATGAATTATCCGCACCCCCAGATCCATGGTAGCCTGAACACACACACCGCTTCCCCCTCCCCTTCCCCCCACTAGCGAGACCTTTCCAGCAGATACAGCAAGAATGATTCAAAACAAGAAGCAGTCCAGGAAGGAAGCGGTGCCACCTTGATACGTGGCCAGCACCGGCCTGGGATCTCCTTCTGTGCTGACCCACAGGGCAGGGCTCCCAGGAGGCCTTGGGCCCCAGCAGCGGACGCCAAAGGCTGCACGTGGCCCCAGGGCAGCCTGGTCGCCGCCCAGCCTCCCTGCCCACCTCTGTGCTGCCCCCCCCCCCCCCCCCCGCCCTCTCTCTGGCCTTGGGGCCGGGAGGCCGTGGGAGTTGGGCGGCGTTATCGGGCGCTTATCTCCTCCTGCGCTCAGGCTGACACGGAGCAGCTCAGTGCAGCCACTGGGCCGGCCCGAGGTCGCGCCTGTCTCCCAGAGCCCCGCGCCCCTGCTATCTCGGTGACCCACGAAACCTTGGCATGAGCTCATGCTTTCTGACGACAGAGGGTCCCCGTATCACCGTCACCCCGCGCCCCACCCCAGCATCCGGCCTGAGCCCCACAAGGGCTCCACAGGGCCCCCTGAAATAGCAGCACTGATCACCGCAGCGGACGGAAACAGGGTGATGGATTTCCATTGAGAAAAGCACTGCCTCCCCTCGGACACCCGCACACGGGCAGAGCCTGGCTCCGACACGGCCCCTCAAGACTCACTCCCTTCACCCCAGCTCTGGGAAGCAAGGGTGCGTCCCTGAACCCTAGAGAAGCACGTGTCCAGAGAACTCACCCTGAACCCCCTTCTCCCCTGTCGGATGAAGCCTGTAGACACGGCGCGGTGTTCGTTTATTTGTCTCAAAGATCTGAGGATCCCAGACGAGCGGTCGGGTCTGGTAAGATGGACAGGGTGGGATCGGGTGGGATCGGGTGGGGCGGAACACGGGGTGGAGGCACACAGGGTGTGGGGGCGCGGGGTCCCCATGACCATCCTCACAGGGAACGCGTCTGCAGATGGGCTTCTTTTGTGGGCTCGTTCTGCGGGCTCTCCTCCCACACCTAAGTCCCAGGGCCAGGTTATCACCTCCACGTGCTGCCACGGTGGGAAACTGTTTCCTGAACATCCTTCAGACCCCAGGGGAAACGCACCCCGCCAAAGAGGATTCGGGGTCTGGGAAGGTGCAGAGTGCTGGCCTAGCGTGCATGAGGCCCTGGGTTCCATTCCTCAGCACCACATACACAGAAAAGGCTGGAAGTGGCGCTGTGGCTCAAGTGGTAGCACGCTAGCCTTGAGCAAAAGCAGCTCAGGGACAGCGCCCAGGCCCTGAGTTCAAACCCCAGGACTGGCAAAAACAAAACAAACACCAAGAGGATTTGTTTTGCTTCTGTCACATGAATCCAAGCCTCACGCTTCCTACTCCTTGGCGCAGACAGGCTGTGAGGAGCCATCGGCAGCCCCGGGGGACAGGCCACAGCCAGCTCACTCCCACTTTGCGGAGGTGTCCCTCTAGACTTTTCCACTTCCATGGGCATGGGCCTTGATTTCCGCTTGCTGTCACCCACAGGCCGTCCGTCATCCGCAGCTGACAAAGGAAGGTTCACGCCTGCCGGGCTCTGCAACCCCCGCAGGCGGCGGCAGCTTTTCAGCTCTGCTATATCGCTGCTGTGGTTCCACCGCCAACCCGAGCCTGACTATTGAACTATCAGGTCCATACTTAAATGCTTTTTTTTTTTAAAATTTGCTGTTTCCATCAGGGGAATTCGGTCCCAATGACCTACCCCTCAACCTTACTTAACACTTACTCACCTGTGAATGGTTGCCTGTTCATCTCTGTGGCCGGGGGTGCTAGGCTCACCTAGTATCCCAGCACTTGGGAGGTTCAGAGTTGAGCCTTTTTCATCTCAAGTTCAGCCTGAGCTACACAGGGAGACCCTGCGGAAGAATGAGGAGAAGAGCAAGGAGAGGAGAAGAAAGAGGAGGAGAAGGAGGAACATTCCATCTAGAACATTCTGTCTAGGAGGACTATTTTAGAGACATAACTGACTACAGTTTTGAAAAGACAGCTTTTTGTGACGGCTATGTTTCAAACTACAAGTGTACCTTTCATCTTTAGCTTATCTGGACAAATAAAAACTCTCACCATGCTTCACATTACTTTAATATATGTGTGCTGCCCATAGCCGTGGAAGCAGCCCCCACGATGCTTCTCAGGACTCCTGTTTCTTGTCTGGCAGCTTCCGTGGGTGAGGAGTGCGCGCGGACTGCCGGGTCCTCTGCTCAGGGCCTCCCTCAGTCACACTGCCAGCCGGGCAGACTCAGCTGGTGGGGGCGGGGAGGGCACCATGGCCGGCAGAGCTCATCCTCACAGCTGGGGACAGGGTCCGCCCCCTCTGGCGACGTGGGAACGGAGGCCTCGGATCCCAGCCCGCTGTGGTCATAGCTGTCCTTACATGCTTTCTATGTGGTCCTCCCAAACTTGGCCCAGCCAAGCCAGCCAGGGAGAATGGGCTAACAAGACAGCATCGGACTCTGAGGCCTCATCCCGGAAGCATCTTTTGGAGCTGACACACGCATCAATGAATCCCACGCCACTATTCACTCGGAGGGGTGGGCAAGGAGTGAGACCCAATGGTGGGGGAGTGCCGGGGGCCGCCTGAGGAGCTATCCACGGTGCTGACCTGGGCGGCTTTCCTAAACCGGCCCGGGCCTGCCCCTGCATGTGTCACCTTTCCACCAACGTCAGCCAGATGTGTGAGAAGAGTCCTGCGTGGATTAGACAGCAGTCAGAAAGAAAGTACGTTTTCACTTGAAAAAGTCACTCATTCAACATCCTGAACAAATGGCTTGAGAGGCACGGTGAGGCAGACCTGCAATCCCGTCCACCCAGCGGTGAAGGCCGAGGCTCACGCGTCTCAGGTCCACCTAGGCAAAAGTAGTAAGGCTCTAGCTCAGAAACAAAGCACAGACAGTGGGTGGGATGATTTGAGCAGCAGAGTGCCTACCTGACATGCATGAGGCCCTGGGTTCAATCCTTAGTGTTGAAAAACAACAACACGTCACTTAACTTTGCTTTCCATCTCAGTTTTCTAAGCTTTCAATGAGAAACATAAATGCTCTCAAAGAGTCTATGTGCCGACGCAGGCCTGCTGTGCCCGGAGTACGGAGCTCTCCTAATTCCCTAAAACCCGTGCTGCCCAGGTACCGGGGTGCCGTCCTGGGTCTCCGTCCTGATCCTTCGCAAAGCCACACACACCCCAACAATTTCAGGGCCAACACCAGCATGGCAGCGGCCTCGGGGCCCACCCAGTGCCAGGTGGCCACTGCATGCGGGAGCATCCTGCATAACATGTGTGCAATGCCACTGATGGCCGTTGGTAGTGGTGGAAATGTTAACTCAAGACAGCACTCAATAAACAAAAGGGCACTTTCCCAGTGTGCGTGTGTGTGTGTGTGTGTGTGTGTGTGTGTGTGTGTTAACTCAAGACAGCACTCAATAAACAAAAGGGCACTTTCCCGTGTGTGTGTGTGTGTGTGTGTGTGTGTGTGTGTGTGTGTGTGTGTGTGTGTGTGTTCTGGGCACCAGGCCAGGACCCATGACATGCAAGAGACCCCCAGAGATCAGGGCACAGGGTGGGAGGGAGATGAACACAGGAAGGTGGAGGCGATAAGGAAACTTCTCCAGGAAACGGAATCTATTTATGAAAACAGCAAGGCTAGGGAGATTCCTGGGATGAAGAACACAGCCCCTGGAGCTTGGGGTTTAAGCCGAGCTGGATCCTACACACCACTGGCCCCAAGGAGGAGGGCACCGAGTATGGTTGGGAGGAGGCTGGCCCCTGCATTCGCTCAGTGAGACACTCATCAAACATCTCCATATATAACTTCCAGCCTGGCAGGTCCCCAGTGGGCTGTTCTCAAACACAACAGGGCCACTGATGCCTCCGGCCCTTGGAACTGGCTCTTCCCATAGCCTGCAATGTCTGTGGAGACAGACGTCCGCCTCTCTGCCTTCCTCACATTCCCTCTCCCTCCAAATGGGGCCTTCCCATTTAAAACTGTGCGCTCACGCCTGTCATCCCTGCTACTCAGGAGCTGAGATCTGAGGATCGTGGTTCAAGGCCAGCCTGGGAAGGAAAGTCCTTGAGACTCTTTTGTTATTGTTGGTGGTGGTTGTGGGGCCTGGACTCTGGGCCTGGGTGCTGCCCCTCAGCTCTTCAGCTCAAAGCTGGCTCATTACCACTTGAGCCACTTCCGACTTTTCTGTTTATGTGGTGCTGAGGAATCGAACCCAGGGCCTCATGCATGCAAGGCAAGCGCTCTACCACTGAGCCACCTTCCCAGCCCTCCATGAGGCTCTTATCTCCAATAAACCACCAGAAAACCAGAAGTGGTGCTGTGGCTCAAGTAGTAGCTCGCCTTGAGCTGAAGAGCTGAGGGCCAGCACCCAGAGTTCAAGCCCCACCACTGACAAAACAAACAAACTGTGTGCTAGCCAACCCAGCTCACTCTACCCCTAGAGTCTCTGTCCTTGACCTCCTTGACCTTTGGAATCCTTGGAAGGTTCTCCTTTCTTATGTATATACCACTATGTCGGCAGCTAATTTACTGCTGTTCCCCAAACTGTCCACATGGTGGCGCTGTGCAACTTAAAGGGACAGGCCCATGGCCAGGAAGGCGAGGGGTAGAGTGAGAGGAAGAGCTCTATGTGCCTTGAACCACCAGCTGGCTTCCAGGCCTGAACCAGGAACAAGCGCAGGCTGAGGCGGGCCTGGCAGACACCTATAAGGGCGGCCGCTCCGGAAGCATGGCGCTGTACTTTATGATCAGGAAACCAGGGTCTCCTGAGGTGACAGGATCTAGTCCGTTAGTCCTTCCCTCGGCTCAGGTACTTGGGACTGCGTCTCAAATGTCAGGCCCAGGTTGAGGTTTAGGACATGCTGGGTCTCCTCTCTCCCCACGTCGTCCGTCCTGCTGGCCTCCTTCAAGAATCTTCCCATCTTGGGCTGGGAAGGTGGCTCAGTGGTAGAGCACTTGCCTTGCATGCCTGAGGCCCTGGGTTCGATTCCTCAGCACCACATAAGCAAAAAGGAAAAAGCCGGAAGTGGTGCTGTGGCTCAAGTGGTAGAGCGCTCGCCTTGAGCTGAAGAGCTGAGGGATAGCGCCCAGGCCCAGAGGTCAGGCCCCACGACTGGACCCAAAAAAAAAAAAAGTATCTTCCCATCTGTGAAATGGACTAGAAATGTCAAACTTCAGGTCTCTGGTATGGGTCAAATGAGGGTTTGCAAAGTCTGCAGAACCAAACAAATGCTACCCCCGGTGTCAGTGTGTGTGTGTATGTGAGTGTGTGTGTGTATGTCTGTGTGTGTGTGACCATGCAGCCAGCAGTGCAGGAAAGCAAAGAGAACCACTCCCCACTGCTGACATCAGGCCAGAGCTGAGAGAAGGAAGAGATTCAAAGTTCAAAGCAGAAGAGAGCACATGATTGTGGTCAGGAGAGGCTGGGGTCACTGGGTGCACTGGGCTGAGATAAAGCAAAACCAGGCAAAAGTCAAAGCTGCTTAGTGATGACGTTTGAAGAAATAAGGAGAGTTCTGTGGCACAGCAAAGTCTGTGTACTCTCCTGGCCTCTGTGACAAACAGTCCAATGTCTGCGTTCACAGTGGCTCCTCCTGCCCCAAGGCCTTGTGGAACAGAAAGGATGGAGTGGATCAACCCTGTTAAACATGCCCTGACAACAACTTAGACCACACAAACCGGGGATAGAAAGAGAAGAAACAAACATGAATTCATCAAATGATGCCCCCAAGTCCCCATGAAGAAAGTTTGGCCCTCTGAAATTATGATTAAAAATCTGAATTTTTACATCCAGATTTACTGTAATATATTCCATAAAATTGACTGTAAATATATGAATCATTTTGGGAAAAAAATTAAATAGGAAGCTCTTTCCTAGTATGTGCAAGATCTATTCGAGACTCTGCACCACAAATTTAGTGTAATTTAATATAAAATTGAAGAACTTCACAGACTTACTGTCCTATACAAGTTCTGGCTTATATCTCCCTCCCTTTTCTTGTGCAGATCTTGCTTTTATTCTTGCCAGCCCCAGGTCTTGAACTCCAGGCCTGTTGAACTCAGGGTTGTCCCTGAGCTTTTGTGCGCAAGGCTAGCGCTCTACCACAGGAGCCACAGCTCAGGCTGACTCGAAAACCAGTTTTGGTCTTAAAAAGCCAACACTCAGAGGGGCAGTGGTCTGAAAAGTATGCATTGTCATGCAAGCAGCCTATTTTAAAAGATGAATTTGCTGGACCTGGAATGGAACTAAAAGCTGGACCCGGGAGCCTGTGCACCTCCATCCAAGCTCTCTCCTGCCTCACTTTACAACCACCCCAGCCTCCAGAGGTCAGCATTCACCAGACGCCAACGTCCCTTCAAATTGCCATGTCATCTTCCTATCATGGTAAAACTAAGCTCATGAGACCACCCGCCCGTGGTGAGCTGAGGGCCACTTGTCCAGAACTCCTGCAGAGACAGCGACATCATGACCGCCAGACCCGGCCGTGGCCCGCATGGACCTCTCGTCCCGACCCCCATCCCTGAGCATAAGCTAACGATTTCCCCCTAATATCCTGAAGACAACCCTGGAGCTCCGGAGTCCCTTTGTCTTCCCGACTCAGCTGCCGTTGATTAAACCTTCTCTCTCTCCTCAGCAACGCTGCTGGGCGTCTGGGGACTGGTCGCTGTGTCTTCGACGATCGGGAGCCCAGGAGCTAGTGTTTTTGCACCTGAAATTCTGGTTTCACCCTCATTCACTGCGCAGGTGGCTTGTTGTGAGTGAAGGACCGAATCCTGCCTTCTTCCCCAGGGTCAAGCAGAGCAGCAGGTGTGTGCTCACATGCTGGTCCCCAGGAAGGAAGGTCCTTCCCACCTTGGCCCCAGGAGACAGCCCCCACACCCCAGGTGGAGTTCCCCGGGGCCTGCCCAAGGACACGGCCCTCGCTCCACGGGAGACCACGGCCCATTCTTCATCTCCTGCTTCCTTGTTAAGCCCTATATAAGCCACCCCCCCCACCACCAACAACCAGTCCCTTGCACAACCTCCAAACCCAGGGGAAGATCTGTGTTCCTCACTGTTTCTCAATAAACACTCCTCGCCTGTTGACAATCGAGTCCGGCCTATGATCAAGTCCGGCCTATTCCTTTTCCATTCTCCATTTTCCCAGCAGTGAGGAGCGCACTCTTCCCCAAGTCAGGCAGACAGGGTCCTAGCTACAGCCCCCTCCTGTGGCAGAGGCGGGCACTGCAACCACACCCTAATGCAGAAGGGGTCCCCAAAGACTGCCCGCCACACGCCCTCCCCTTTCCCCCTAAGTTGTAGCGGTGCTTATTCTGAAATGGTTCTCACTCTGTTAGTCAGGCTGGTCTTGAACACCTGGGATCTAAAGGCTCCTTCCCCCTCAGCCTCTAAGTACTGAGCCTGCAGGTGTGTCCCATCGTTCCCAGTTAAACCTTTGTTCTTTAGCTTTGTGTCAGATGGGAAGAGGACTAAAGCAAGCCTAACACTTGTAGGAGCTTCTGTGGGGATCCTGGGCAGCTTCCTCCTCTCTCTGCCTGGGAAAGGGCAGGGAAGGGGACTCTGGGCAGGGAGTCTCAGGACCAGGCAACAGGCACCCCTGGGCTTATCCGACTACCAGAAAATACCCACTTCGTTACACAGTAGAGCAAACGCTTAAGGAGTCCAAGGCCGGTTGGGCAGGAGGGGCCATAGTGAAGGTGGGATACAATCAGACTCCATGCCAGGGCCAGGGCAGGGGTGTGCACCCTGCCTCCCCTTCCCCACGCTCTCAGAAGAGCCCCCAGCGAGGAGACTGCCAAGATCAACGCCAGCTGGTCAGGAGCGGGTCCCCTCCACCCAAAGTGATCTTCCCAGGGACCGGTTCTGGGCCTGGAGCTCCAGGAACAACTGCCAAGAGGGCACTTAAAGCCCAGGGAGCAGGAAATCAAAAGACATTTCAGAGGCAGGGCTGGGAGACCGGAGGGGCGTGCTTCCGTAGGAGCGCCCCCTGCAGGCCATGCCAACAGTCCCCACCTCACCCCGGCCCGCGTGCCCACTCCTGGCTGGGTTCCACTGGCCGACATCCTTCTGTCTTCCCATCGGCCCTCTTGTGAAGCCCTCTAGAAGCTTCTAGTTGTTCTCTCTCCTAGATACAGGCTGTATGAGTGCGTGAGGGTTCGGGTGTCCATGGCAGTGGTGCGCAGAGCCCTAACTTGCCCTGCCCTAGGGAGGGGCCCCCTGCCCTCCCCTCCTCGCTGGGCCTTCCTGCTGCTTGACTCATGGAGGACCCTTGGTCTCACTTTCTGCTCTGGACTTATTTGTCAAACTCCCTGCCTGAAAGAGCAGACATGTGACCTCTGGCTGTCCCCGGCTTCCCCTTACATGCTTGATGGCAGGCCAGAGCGACGCTGCACTACAAACACGGCTAGGGAAGAGCTGGAAGCCAGGCTCAGCAAAGGACAAACATACAAATACATGTTGCCCGGGACCATCGCTTAGATTAGCTTGTTCTAAAACAAAACGTGCATGGTTGGTCTTCCAGAACCTCTGGTTCTGGATCCTTGAATTCAATCCACCCAAGACTGAAAATATTCCAGAAAAAAAAAAAAAAAAAACAAAAAAAAACGAGATGTGCTTACTACTGGGTGCTGCTGCTTCTGACCCGACCCTGGAGATTTTTGTCTTGCCTCTGTTCCCCACACGGCAGACTGCGCGCCCAGCACCGGCACCGGATCTGGGGTTACAACCTAGCGGCAGCTCCAAGCACAGGGAATGCATGCAGGGCAGGGGGGAGATGCACGCAGCTTGTGCACAAGTACCACTCCGGAAGGCCGTGGGGGGCAGGGCTGGCAAGGGGGGAGGGATCCTGGAACCAATGCCCCGGACACCAAGGGGGAGGTATGGTTTTCTGAATCTGCCTCTTCACTTGTGCCCAGAGGTAGAATCTTCTGCCAGACCTCAGGGAAGTACGGACCTGCCCTGGGGCACACAGCGACCTGGGAATATTCCGGAAAGTGGAAGGAATGCCCGCCATCCCCTTGGAGGCGCACACCACACAGCAAGCTTTCAGAAAGCCATTAATGATGTGGTACGGGGCCTCGGGAGCCAGCCAGCATTCCTCCAAGCAGGCAGCTAAGGTGGTCCATCGCCACAGAGGGGAGGGGAGACGGACTGCAGGCATCGCGCCAGCCGGGGAGGAGCGTGGACGGGGCTTCAGACGAATGTGGGGTTGACAAGCATGCTGCTTCTGAGGACGCGGCGCCCGGGGGGCACGTGGAGCACCAGCCCACCGCCATGCTCACACCACGCCAGGGCCGGGTCATTCTAGAAGCGCTGGCTCTCAGGAAGACAGAGCCACATGGCAGGCAGCCGAGACGACGTGAGGTCTGGCGTGAATCCCAGGGACATAAGTGCACAGACCAAAGCCATATCCCCTCCTCACAGAGCGTGCTAGCCTCCCAGAGCAGCGTGACATCAGAAACGGGGCAATTCTGGGCACCAGTGGCTCAACCTGTCATCCTCGATACCCAGAAGGCTGAGATCCGAGGCTTGTGGTTTAAAGACAAGTCAAATATGAAAGCCTGTGAGCCTCTGATCTTCATTAATCACCAAGAAGACAAGAGTGTAGAGTGCCAGTGCCCAGACCTGAGTTCAAGCCCCAGTGAGTGCGCACACACACACACACACACACACACACACACACACACACACACAGAGGAAGCAGGAATAACTGCAGACCAGAGCTGAGGTGCAGCTTCCGGAGAAGCAGCCCGAGCTCTGACAGCGTTGGGAGGAAGCCAGCACCCGGCCCCTGCAGTGAAGGGGCCTCGGCACCAGCCCAGGTTTGCGTTACAGAGTAATCACCATGTGCTGTAAAGCTCTGGGCAACGCACTGAGATGCTGGCGGCCGATCACGCGGGAGTGGGACCGAGGTGTGGACACGGGCTGGGACAGCAGGGGTTCCACACGTCCCATTCAGCCACTCACCCCCAAACCCCCGCCAACGAGACAAGCAATGGCGAAGGGCAGAGAAAGGAGGTTTGTGGCACGACACAGGAGCACGGAGCGCTGGGTACTTGGGGCACAGACACGAGCCTTAGGTTGTTTTTGTTTTGTTTTTGTCGGTCATGGGGCCTGAACTCTGGGCCTGGGCGCTGTCCCTCAGCTCTTTAGCTCAAGGCTAGCGCTCTACCACTTGAGCCACAGCACCACTACGGCATTTTCTACTTATGAGGTGCTGAAGAATTGAACCCAGGGCCTCATGCATGCAAGGCAAGCGCTCTACCACTGAGCCACCTTCCCAGCCCATGAGCCTTAGGTTTTAAATGGGACAAGAATTAGGGCAGAGGGGGAGAGGTAGGCATCCGTGTCTGAGGAGGGTGTGGGGGCTTGTCTGCCCCTCATTGGAAGGGGTTCCACAAAAGTATTGTAAGAAGCGACTTCACAGATGCCTGTGCTCAGCATCTTGTGACCTAACTGGACGTCCCTTAACTCTGTGTCTGTGCCCTTCGACCTGAGCTATTTCTGCAGCAGCCCTTGACTCTGGGTGGAAAGAAAAGATTCCGATAACATCTCAGTGGAAGGTGTGCTGCCCCTCAAACAGACAATGGCTCCATCTTACTATCTTAGAGCAAACAGCTCCGAACTCAGAAGGCCCCCGGCTTCTGCTCTATTCCAGTAAGCAGGTGATAATCTCATTTCTGAACACTCCTGGGTCAAAGACTGACCTAATGGCCAACCACGCCACAACACCTTCTACTTGGTCTGACCTGGGACATAACTGGGCATACTCTGCTCAGCCCCTGATTCGATTTCTCTCTATTTAAACTGAAGCCAATGTCTGTACCTTTGAAGATGGCTGAAGAAGTACTGTATCTGTCTCCCTATGGCTGCTGTGGACGCAATCTCCTTACCCTTCACCCTGTCATGTTATTTGGCCTATGGTGGTGAGTGGCCGAACCTAACCTGCGACTCGTGGACTTGGGCCTAGGGTCACAATGGTCACTCTTGCAGCCGTGTCCTGCAGAGCCTCTGTTGGCCTCCTCCCTTTAGCCCTCCTGGTAAACACGTCCTCCTCCATCAGTCCTGCCCTTCCTGCTCCCAACATGGCTGCAAGGTAAAAAGCTGAGCGCAGAGACAGATGGGAGTGGAGGAGGGACGCGAAGCTTCTCTCCTGCGATCACCTGGCTCCTGGGCCCAGGAAGGCAGTGCGGGGCACCAACGGCACTCTGAAAACCTGTCACAGAGGCATGGAGCCTGCCAGTCCCTGCACATCGGGGCTCCCGCAGCAGTGCTGGCACAGGAACCTGCAAGGTGCCTTGAAGTGTCGAATAATTCACATTCCCTCAGCAACTATAACAAGGTGAAGAGACACCGATCGATGAAGAGGCAGGGAAATTACAAATAATAAACACAGGCCAGGTGTCGACGGCTCACGCCTGTAATCCTAGCTACTCAGGAGGCTGAGATCTGAGGACCTCAGTCCAAAATCAGCCCAGGTAGGAAAATCCACGAGACTCTTACCTCCAATGAACCAGCAAAAAAAAAAGCCAGAATAAAGATGTGGCTTGAAGTCTCCCAACTTCCAGGGGCCAGTGGACTTGAACCCACGAGTCAATCAGGCTAGGAATCTTTATTAGCCAGGGCGACTGCTCCCCACTATCGGGACAGTAAAGAGCTGCAACTGAACTCTTTTAGGGCTGTTCTAAAGCCACACGCAGGTGGGCAGGTGGTGATGTATGTGATGGCAAGCAGGCATGCAGAAGCAGAACGAGCAGTTAGTAACTGCAAGTAACAATTACAGTTTCAATCCAAGCAAAAACCACACTTAAGGGTCCCCCTTTGTGTCATTCCCGATAAGGGTTTAGCTGACATTTACCGGAACACACTCCAGGCTCTTACTATCACACCCAACATCAGACCACCTTCCAGGTTTTCTGGGTCTTTCTGAGTTTCATTGTTATTTACCAAATTCCAGTAATGCAATGTGCAGCCCACCATTTACTTCAAGCCTTTACCTTTGGGATTTTCCCTTTAATGACTAACCTGGAGTTTCTCTCTGCAAAGAGGTCCTGCCCTTACTGTTTTGCGCTATTCTTACTAATCAATAATTTTCTTCTATTTCTGGTTTCATATTTTATATTCTTTTTGTCGGGTCATCACATGGCTCAAGTGGTAGATCACCCATTATGAGCCAAAAAGCAAAGTGAGTGACCCTATGGTTGACACACACACACACACACACACACACACACACACACGTACCACACTCAGAAATTAGAACTGGGAAGTCTATGGAGAAGCTAGTGCAGCAAGCTGCCCTCTGGGGCCTCCTGTCAGTTACGTTGGAAGAAGGGAGCCAGCGGGGCTGCGTGATCTGTGTGATCCTATGAGACGCTGAGTAGTAAAGAAAAAGCCCTGAAGTGATAGTCTGGTTTCTGGTGGTCCTAGATCCCAGCTCCATGTGTCAGAACAGACTCGCTTGAGCACCTACAACCACAGGCCCTAAAACTAGAGGTTGGAGAAAATAAAAATCCAACCCCCAAGCAGGCCGTGATTTTCAGTTCATCCCCCACCTCTGCCCGCCAAGCAGGAGGTGCTCTCTTCCCCCTTTGCTAAGACTTCCCCTTCGTAAGACTGTCTTCTCTGCGAGACCCTTTGAAATACAAGTTTTCATTGCAGGTTTCCAGGTACTGTGGATTTGTGTGGACACTGGGAAGCTGGGAGAATCCCTCATCCGTCATCTGGGAATGAAATAAATAAAATGCCTCTGATGGAGACCTGGCCAGAGAGATGTAACCACAGCACTTGACCCCTGACCCGACTGCCACACGTTAGCATATTCCAGAATCAGCAAAGGAGCCCTTGGTAACAGCAGCCCGGAGGCAGCTGGTGATGCCTCCCCTCTGCGCTTGCCTGGTGGTCAGGCCCCTGTCCACGAGTCCTGAGGACTGGGGTAGAGGGCCTTCAAGCTCGGTACAGTGGGGCTCAGGTCCCCACCTCACTATCCCCACCTCCCCACTTCCACTTCGGCTACAGCAACCACAGCTCTGAATCTGTCTGCACCCTGCGGTGGCTCTATAGACAGCCACTCCCCCCTCCTGCCAGGCCCCGCCCAGTGCCAGCCTCTGGGCCCCCCCAGGTCAGGCAGGCTTGGGGAAGTTAAAACGGTGACACTAAGAAGTTGCAGCAAGATGGCCGAGGAAGGGAACCCCACAGAAAGGTTTCTGGGATGTCCTGGGTAAAAGCCAAAGGGAGTGGTTAACGGAGCACAGGTATCTGGGGCTTTGTTGGTGCCTTTCCTGCTTCAAAGGCTGGCTCCATTTTTGGGCAGAGCTCAACCCCTGCCTTTGGGCCAGCTGTGGGGGCTGCACATCTGGGCAGGCTAGACCCCGGCCTCTGCAGAGGGAGGGGTCTGTGGAGGGAGGACACTGGTTTGCACCACCAGTCAAACTTCCACAGGTTCTGCAGGACACTTGAGGATGGGTGAAAAGCAGAACAGGAAGTAAACCCGGGCTGAGGGGAGGGGCCTACCCTTTCCAATATCAGCAATGTTGCGAAATTCACCCACTAGCCCAGTGTTTCTGATGACTGAGCCACACACAGAGGAGACCGCTGACAACAGGAAAATGTGTTATTCGTGTGTCACGAGTAAATGGCCATTAGCGGAAGTTGCCTGGCCTACAGAACACCTTGCCTACTTGGCGCACAAGATAAACAAACAATGATAAAAAGCTTAGCACACAAACAGCTGGCCAAACAGATGATTTCATGCCTCCCCACGGAGCTCAACTCTGAAGACAGCCTCATGCTGCAGCAGAATCTTCCAGGTGCGAGGGATGGAACCCGGTGCCTTGCCCTACTGCTGGGTTACAGCTGGGCCAAGAGGCCATTGAGTTCCTGACAATGACCTTTTGGGCAGTTGGATCACGTTCCAGTGATGATCCGTTGGCATTTACTGTCCCCTCCTCTTACCAAAAAGAACCCCAATTTGACTTTTTGTGCAGACCCAAGGCCGTGGAATTTCTCTCCCAGGAATTTGGACTTCGTGCTGAGCCCAAAGTGACAAAGAAATGCAAATGGGGTAGTTCACCATTGCCACCATCCTTGGCCACAGAGAACAAAGTCAATAGATCTGTGAAGTACTCAAGACAGATTCACTCTAGAACATTCTGTCAGTGCTCCAGGTAGAGGAACAAAGCAACCAGCTCAGTTCTTGCAGCTCAGCTCTATGCTTGCCAGCTTCGCCACGGCTTGGAGTGGGCCCAGGGACCACGCCATGCCCAGGTGTGTCTGTGATGCAAAGCGCTGGGCCCAGCCAGGCACCGGGCTGCTGAGGGCCGCGTGACCCTGACCACCGCATTCTCACCTGTAAATGCTGACTTCCCACTGTTGCTAAGAGGCACAGATTAGAGCCGATTACCAAGATTATGAAGATGAGCTGCAGGAGGGTCTGCATCTCGCATGGCAGGGAAGGGAAAAAATTTGAACCTGTTGAAGTTGTTTTTAGGGCTGGGCATCAGTGGCTCATGCCTGTCATCCTCGCTACTCAGCAGGCTGAGGGCTGAGGATCATGGTTCAAAGCCAGCCTGGGCAGGAAAACTCATGAAACTCTTATTTCCAGGTAGCTAAAGGAGAGCATAGAGGGTCAGTTTGTTGGGGTACATTAGATGCAGGGTGGAAATGTCACAATGAACTCCTCTCCTGGTACAATTAGTGTATTTTAATTAAAAATCTTTAAAAAGGAGAGAGGAAGAAAGAAGGGGAGGAAACAAGGCTCACAGAGGGAAGGCCTTGTGGAAACTGAGCGAAGACAGCCAAGAGCAGTGGCTGTGGCCAGAGCCGCTATCTGGAGCTTTTATCTCTGGCTTGGACTTCAGCCTCCAGAACAATGAGGAAAGACATGTCCAGCCAGGTGTGGGTGCCACCTGCCTGTATTCCTAGCTACTTAAGAGGCAGAGATTAGCAGGATTAAGATTTAAAACCAGCCCGGACAAAAGATATCAGTGAAATGACCATCTCAGCCACTATCACTTTGAGTGTAGAAGCAGTGTGTCACGTGGGTTTAGGTTGCTAATCTTCAGATTCAACCAGCTCCAGGCCAAAAATAATTGAAATAAAATTGTGTTCTACACTGAACACAAGCAGAATTTTTCTTCTCATTATTCTCAGAACAATAAAGAATTGCAATGTTTGCATTGTGTTTAATACGTTGAGTACAGCGTACAGTTACACTGACTGACATTTGTAGAGGAAACTCAAGCATCCTCAGATGATCCCACAGATCTGGAGACTGCTCATGACCAGGAGCGGCTGGCGTTACCTAACGTATGCCGAGCTTGCTGGGCGCCAGGCACACAGCTCGGAACTTAACTCAGGGGTAGAGCATGATGCCTAGCAGACTTGAAGCCCTGGATTTGATCCTCAGCACCTCAAAAAAATTCCCCTAAACTGACAACATCCCGCCAGGCATTGTGATAGTAAAGCTCAGGCACTGTAGAGACTGAGGCAGGATTCAACGCTCAAGGTCATCCTGGGCTACATAGGAAGAGACACTCAGGCCAAAAATAAATAAATAAAAGCTGACAACCTCGCCCCGAGGCCAGCCCATCACTGCTCGGCCACAGCGGAGGAAATGGATCTGAGACCTTAATGAGCTGGTGTGGGTGGACAGAAGGGAGGGGCGGGAGCCCGGATGCAGAGCTCTGGTGCAGGTCAGCTAAGAGCTCATCAAAGCCAGTCTTCTTCCTGAGCATGCAGCGAGGCCCTGCAACGTCCAGACAGTTTTCATTAATGGAACAAGCGTAAGAGCAGGTGGCAAACCCCATGGCGAGACAGGCAGGGCAGGGCTGGGACTCCCGCTGCAGGAGCTGGTACAGCAACCAGCCGGCATCCCTCACTGACAACAAAGCAGATGTCCCGCCAGTCCACACGGCTCTCCAACGGGTAAGAAGCGAACCAGTATATAGCTGAGCACCAGAGACTCACGCCTGTCATCCTAGCCACTCAAGAGGCTGAGATCTGAGGATCTTGGTGCAAAGTCAGCCTGGGCAAGAAAGTCTGTGAGACTCTTATCTTCAAAAAGCCAGACGTGGAGTAGTGGCTCAAATAGTAGAGCGCTTGAACACAAAAGCTGAGAGATGCTCAGGCCCTAAATTTAAGCCCCAGGACATTTTCACACAATGGGAGAGGGCGGAATCCTGTTTGTACAGGAGATCACATCCAGTCCCCAAGAGAACTTCCTAACGGGGGTGCTGGGCCCGCTGTTGACTCTTGCCATGCACACCTGGGCAGGCTCAGCCATACAGTCTCCACTGCACACATCAGGACCCAGCCAGGCACCCAGACAGCAACCCACGTAGAAATGATGAGCGCGCAAGAGGAAGTGTGCTCATTACCTTACTCATGTAACTGTATGTAGCCCTCTGTATAGTATCTTTACAATAAAAAATTAAAAAAAAAATAAATCCTATCCAAGGGGGAAAAAAAAGAAATGATGAGCGCGTTAAAAGCCGAATGAATACCATGTATAATTTTATAAGCCTGGAAATAACTCCAAGACGATAAACAAATATAGGAAAGGTCATTGGGAAATGGGAGTGGTCGCCAACACACATGCCCGGAGTCCCGTGTGGTTTACAGCCTGGTGTTTGCTGCCGGGGCCCGGGAGGGCGTCACCTGCCACATACTCGCTGAGTGTCTGACTGGCGTTGGCTCCGGTTTCTTTGCTCTCCTAAGACACAGATGGTCAGGAGTGTCCAAGTCGGTGTCGTCTCTCAGCTCTCCAAGGTCCAAGGCAGCCCTGCTCTACCACAGCCCGAGAGGTGGGGGGGAGCTGTCCGATCCATGTCAAAGTTCTGGTGCACAGGACCTCAGAACGGGCGGGTCAGGTGGATGAGGGAGACCTTCACGGAGGTGGTGACCATAAAATGAAATCACTCCAGTGGGCTTCCATCTGATTTCACTGGTGTCCTGGTATCAAGAGGAGACTTGGACACGTAGTGAGACACCAGGGTGGACCAGCTAGCACTCAGGGGAGTCGCAGGGAGAAGACAATGTCTATGAGCCGTGGAGAGAAGCCTCAGGGGCAACCACCCCTTACCAACACCTCCACAACCGGGAGAAAATAAGGTCTGTGGTCTGGGCTATCTCAACCCAGCAGCTGTGACCAATAACAGCCAGATCTTTGTCTCAGTGCTCATGGCTGAAGCTGCTGTCCATGCCCTCTGTGCCCTGTGTGCCACTGAACAGTTGTCCACAGGCCACAGCCCTGCCTGGTGCTGTACCCGTCTGGAGTGTGACAATGCACAGCCTCTGCCCAGCTCAGGTACTCAGAGGTGAACGGCCCCTGACCTGCAGGCCCCTGCGACTGATCTACAGACAACACTGAGCTCTAAAGACACCACACACAGTCCCACCCCAGCCTGGATGCCACAAGCACCAGCTTCTCCCCTGCCCTCTTTCCCTGGGAGCACGCTGAGACACCCCCAGTTTCATCAGGAAGGATCTGGTGCCACCAGACATTCGGGTGGATCGCTGATGAGATGGCCATCTTGGGCTGCCCATGTCTCCCTGTAAGTTCTCCCAATAGAGCCACCGGCCTGGCGGTCAGCCATCGAGGCTGACACACCCACCCTCTCAAAACAAATGGGCAGCCTGGAGCCTTCCCAGGGCGACTCAATTCTTATTTTGTTCCTCTTACACCAAAGGTACTGTTTGTTGAGTCAGCTCATAGCTGCTGGCCGCGGGAGTTGCCTGGAGATGGACTCACCAGCTGAGGCCAACATCAGGATCAGCAGGGGGTGACTCTCAAGGGTGGGCAGACTGTGTCTCACCACGGCCCCTCCCTGGGCACCTGGGGGCACCGACTCACCGCAGCCCCGGAACAGCAGACTCCACTGAGCTGGACTCACTCAGCCCAAGGCCTCGGGGGCTCCAACCCAGCGGGAAACCTGGGCTCCTCTCTGTGTCACTGCGCGTGCCCTGATGGAAGAGGTTTATAAGCAGCCCTATGGTCCCAGCAGTCAGTCATCAGGCAGTGGCTTGTTTGTTTGTTTGTTGGCAGTTTGTGGGTGACAAGTCTTTCCGCAGCACAGGCTGGCTGCCCAAGCTTGCCCAGCAGGGGAAACATTCTTAAAATGGTAGATCATGGGGCCAGCCCGGGATCTCACTGATAAGCTCTTCAGGATCATGAAGTCACAAAATTGTGCAAATGACAGCCAGACAGCGGAGGCTCGTGCCTGTAATCCATGCTAAGATCCTGCCTCGAAAAAGATATTCTGTGTCCTGACTGTGGAAACGGTGGGGTGTTAGGACTAGTTCCAAAGAGAATAGAACAGCAAGTATACTTCAGAGCAGCAACATGGCCACGCAGGGGCAGCTGAGAGGCAGGACCGGCTCCTTCCCAACACAGCCAAAGAAAAGCATTACCTTGCATGGCTCCCAGATATCTGTCAGGGGCAGGTTTGGGCATATTTATATAAAATCAGAATTGGATGAGCTGGAAGGAGACGCTCTAGACAAAGAAGATGACAGACCCCACTCTCCAAGATTGTTTAGAGTCGCGAGGGATTGGACAGGGGCTGTCCCCATTTGTCACCAGGATGGCCCTGGCGATGGCGCAGGTGACAGACACCCCTGGGAGGGGCTGGTGCTGGGGCGGGGTGGGGGAGCACACTGAGAGATGGGCAGGGATACGTGTGATTCATTAGGTAATTTAACTGGAGAAAGGAGAGATTTGAGCTCATGCGTCATGAATAGTGTTGATGGAGTCAGTTTCATTTTGGACTCCATGTCTTATGCTTGTAAGATTAGAACCTTCTTCCTCTGTGCTATTAATGAAACTTTCAAGCTCCTGTGTCCTTCCCGATCTATGGAAGGCTGGCTTCAAGACAGCCTGCACAGATGCCAGAAACCACCACAGCTCGAGGCTCTTGGTGAAAATGGCAGAGTGTTTGTGTAGAACCTTCCCACGTTCCTGTGCACACATGAAAGCATCTCTCCACGGCATATTCCACTCAACACTATGGAGGTGGCTTTCTTCCTGCATTGCAGAATACTGACAGGACGCAAGCCCACACGTGTTCCCTACACACACAAGTGTTCAACAGGTTGTGGCCCACACCCGCAGAAGTACACAGACGTAAAACATGTGGATACAGAGGCCCGGCCGTACAGCAAGCTGGGAGAAATTTGGACTGAATGTAGCACCAACACTGGTATGCTTACTGGCTTGGTTCCAGAATAAACATTTTACTGCCTTTACTCTGTCAAGAAGATCTATCCAGCTATCCCTCCCTTCTCTCCCTCCTTCTCCCTTTCCCTCCCTCCCTCTCCCCCCTCTCTCTCCCTCTCTCTCTCTCCCTCTCTTTCTCCCCTTCTCTCTTTCCCCCCTCTCCCTCCCTTTCTCTCTGTCTCTCTATCCCTCTCTCCATCTCTCATCTTATTCTGCCTCAGAAAAAATGCAGATGTCCATAGCTCCCAACTTCCACATCATTAACTAGCCTGTGATTCACTTACAGGGGCTTCTTTTGATACAACATGAATCTCTAATGACAAAAACACAAATCTAAAGTATATATTTGACAATATTGACAAATACAGGCCTAAAGCCAGGCGTGGTAGGACATGTCTATAACCCCAGCCCTCTGGAGGACAGGTCAAGTGGATCCAGAGTTTGGGCCCAGCCTATACCACACAGTGCTTTCCAGTCCTGCCTGGAGACCTTTCATAAACCTATCTCAAAGCAAACATGCAGCCAGGCGCAGGTGGCTCTCGCCTGCAATCCTAAGGAGGCTGAGATCTGTGAGACATTCACCTCCAGTTAACCACCAGACAACTGAAAGTGGCATGGTAGCTCAAGAGCTAGAGCACTAGATTTGGGCAGAAGAGCGCAGGGACAGCGCCTAGGCCCTGGAGTTCAAGCCCCACGACTGACCAAAAAACAAAAGCTAATAGACGAGTCAGGTGCTGGCAGCTCACACCTGTAAACTAGCTATTCAGGAGGCTGTGGTTCAAAGGCAGCCCTGACAGGAAAGTCCATGAGACTCTTATGTCCAAGTAACCACCAAAAAAGCCAGAAGTGGAGCTGTGGCTCAAGTGGTAGAGCCTTGAGCACTAAAGTAGAGAGACAGCACCCAGTCCTGAGTTCAAACATCAGTATTGACACTTATACTACTATGTTTTACATAGTAAATGATCGATAATCCTTTCCTTCTTCCTTCCTTCCTTTCTTTCTCTTTTTTTTAATTTTATTTTTTTATTCCCCCCCATTCCCCAACCAATCCTCCCCGCCTCCCCCCCCTCTTTCTTTCTTTCTTTCCTTCTTTCCTTCTTTCTTTCTTTTTTTCTTGTCTGTTGTGGAGCTTGAACTCTGGGCCTGGGCGCTGTCCCTCAGCTCTTCAGCTCAAGGCTAGTGCTCTACCACTTGAGCCACATCACCACTTCTGGTTTTCTGAGTGGTTTATTGGAGATAAGAGTCTCCCCAACTTTTCCTGCTTGGGCTGGCTTTGAACTGCAATCCTCAGATCTCAGCCTCCTAAGTAGCTAGGATTACAGGCATGAGCCACCAGCACCCAGCCCAATAATTATTTCTTAAAATTCTTCTTCCTTGTTGTCTTTGGCAAAATAGATTATACAAACCAAAATTGACTAGCCCTGTCTTGCTAAATATTGTCATTTTTTTTTGTCATTTGCCTTTTTTTTCTGTCTGTCTGTCATGGTGCTTAGGATCAAACATGGGGCCCTGTCAAACTGAACAAGTGTGTACTCTGCCCCTGAGCTACATCCCTGGCCTTGTGCCAGTCATTGTCAGATGATGGATGTGTCATCTGTGTCTCAGCCTGAAGAAGGAAAAGAGTAAAGAGATATTCACTCCTGGGCTGGGGGCATTTTAAAGATGGGGTGTGCTAAGTAGCCCAGGATGGTCCTGAACTCAAGACCCTCTGCCTCAGCACAAATGGGAGAGAGGGGAGGATTGCTTCTGCTTTTGTCCTTGTCCAGAGCTTCCCTAATCAACTCTTTCCCCCTCTGGTAACAACTTCACTGAGATACAATATCACACCCCACCAGCCAGGCACTTACCGCTCACAGTTCAGTGATGTTCATTCAGCCTATCAACAGGCTGGGCCACGCTCCACCACTATCAACTCTAGAGCATTGTCACTGCTCCACCCACTTCAGCCTGGCTCCAAACCGCCCCTCTCTCCCCCCAGGTGGAACCTGTCTCCAATAAAGAAACCTGCCTCCTCCAGGCATTCCTAGCAAGTGGAATCAGGTGAGATGTGCTTTTTTTTCCCTCTCAGGTAGCACATTTCAAGTTTTATCCATGGTATGGAGAAGAACCTCATTCCTCTCCTGGCTGAATAATATTCCATTTTGTGATTCTATGGCATGTTGTTTAGCCATCAGTTCATAAAGATGGGTTGCTTCCACCTTTAGGCCACTGTGAATAATCGGCTATGAACATTTAGGTGAGGACATATGTTTTTGTTTCTTTAGGGTGTATTCAGCAGGCCACCAGAATTTCCACATACAGCTGTACATAGTCCTCTTGATAATTTCTGGGGTCTGGTTCGAGCTCTGTGGGGTACCTGTGTCTAGAGACCTCTCTGGAGGGCCTGAGCAGGCTGGGGGGGCATGTAGCAGGGAGTGCCAGGCAGATGCAGGCTCTCACAGACTGCCCTGGCCCTTGGCATCTGCCAGATCTACAGTGCCCGTCCCTCCCCTCCCCTCTCCCCTCAGCGGGTGTGTGTGTGTGCATGCTCATGTGCCCATGCACGCTCCTGTGCTGGTACTGGGGCTTACACTCAGGGCTTTGCACTCTCCCTTGCCTGTTTTGCTCACAGCTCCACCGCCAGCGCTTTGGTGATTAATTAGAACAGACTGCAGACTTCTCTGCCCGGCCTGGCTCCACGCTGCGATCCGCAGATCTCGGCCTCCCGGCCTCCAGCCTTCCATTGTGACAAGTCTGGAGAAAACAACCAGGCCTTCCCGAGTCTCGGGAATAAAACTGGGGTCACCCTCCCTCTGAGGAGGCGGACAGCCCCCCGCCCCCAGCCCGTGTGGGAAGGCGGGAGGACTTGGGAAGGGGCGGCCTGGTCAGTCTCCTACCTTGCAGCGCGTGGAGCCGCTGGACTTGGGGACACCGGGGTCTGCGCCCCAAGCCGCTCTCCACCCCAGCTTCACCATTTCGAGGTGAATGCAGCAAGCCGCCCTCTGCAGGGTCGCCCAGGATTCTTCCAGCGGGGCGGCCTCTCCCCGCACCCCACTTCCCGCCCACCTGCTGGGCTCCGGGCTGGGGGCGGGGTCGGGGGCCGGGGGCGAGGCGGGGCGCCGGGCTAGAGGCGGGGCTGGGCGCCGGGGGCGGGGCTGGGCGCCGGGGGCGGGGCTGGGCGCCGGGGGCGGGAATGGGCGCCGGGCTGGAGGCGGGGCTGGGCGCAGGGCTGGAGGCGGGGCCGGGAGCCGGAGGCGGGGCTGGGCGCCGGGCTAGAGGCGGGGCTGGGCGCCGGGCTGGAGGCGGGGCCGGGAGCCGGAGGCGGGGCTGGGCGCCGGGCTGGAGGCGGGGCTGGGCGCCGGGGGCGGGGCTGGGCGCCGGGCTGGAGGCGGGGCCGGGAGCCTGAGGCAGGGCTGGGGCTGGGGCTGGGGCCGGGGCCCGGGCTGGACGCCGGGGGCGGGGCGCGGTCACGCGGGCGTCAGCGGGCGCGGGGCGGGGCCGCGCCGGTAAATACGAGCGGCGGGGCGGCCTCGGAGGTTCGGGCTCGGCTCCGGCTGCGCGCTCGCGGCTGCAGGCCTAGGCTGTCGGTGCTGCGTTCGGTGAGTGCGGGGAGCTCCCACTCGCGGGAGGGGCCTTGTTGGGTTGGAGACGTCTCGTTGAGGGCAACCCCTCCGATCGTGCCGGGGCTTCGGGCCCAGCTTTGCCCGCAACTGCGGCCCGGAGCAGGGCCTGGGACTCTGGGCCCAGACAGGCCCGGCTTTGCCGCGGACTCGGGCGGAGCCAGCGGGAGGGGCCTGGTGAACGCGGCCGCCCGCCACCTGGATCCGCTCCCTGCGATCTAGGTCTCCTCCCCGAGATCTCGGTCCGCTTCCCGCGATCTCGGTCCCCTCCCCGAGATCTGGGTCTCCTCCCCGCGATCTGGGTCCCCTCCCCGCGACCTCGATCTCCTCCCCGAGATCTCGGTCCCCTCCCCGCGATCTGTATCTCCTCCCCGAGATCTGGGTCCCCTCCCCGCTATCTCGGTCCCCTCCTCGGGATCTCGATCTCCTCCCCGCGATCTCGGTCCCCTCCCGAGATCTGGGTCTCCTCCCCGTGATCTCGGTCCCCTCCCCGCGATCTCCCGCGATCTCGATCTCCTCCCCGCGATCTCGATCTCCTCCCCGCGATCTCCGTCCCCTCCCCGCGATCCCAGTCTCCTCCCCGCGACGTGGGTCTCCTCCTCGCGATCTCGATCTCCTCGCCGTGATCTCGGTCCCCTCCCCGCGATCTCCCGCCATCTCGATCTCCTCCCCGCGATCTGGGTCCGCTCCCCGCGATCTGGGGGGTGGGACGGGGCAAATTGTGGGGCCGTAGAATCGACCTGCATCCATGTTTTAAGGTTATTTATTATTCTAAAGAGTTTGCCGTGCAACTTCCTGCGTAAAACCCACGTCATTCCTGGAACCTTCGTGAAAACAAGACCCAGGTGGCTGGGGTGGAACAGCAGGAAGAGTTAAATCGAGGCTGGAGAGCACTTCGCAGAGCCGGGACTGGAGAGGTCGGAGGGGAGGCCCGGAGGTCAGACGAGGCCCTGGGGGGCAGAGAGGAGGCTGGGCCTCTGGTTTAGGGCCCTGCAAGCCAGAGCATTACATCCAGAGGCAGCTGCAGGGGCCTTGGCTGGCCCTGGCTCCTTCGGTCTTGGGTCACCCCTGTCCCAGGCACTGCGAAGCCAGCAGGTTAGCACCGAGGAAAGATCCAAAGCCCACCTAGCCCCAGCCCGCATGGCTCTACTGACCAGCCCCTGGCCGAGGCTCAGAGGAGGTGTCTTGGGAAAGTATTCCCAGGTGCTTCTGTGGGAGGACAGTTGTCTCTGAGGGGCATTCAGTGGGGTTGCAGGTGGAGAGGCCCCGCAGGGTGTGGGTGGGTAATGACCTCTCCTTGTCTTGGCCTGGTGACTGCCACCTAGAGCCTTGGAGCTTCCTAGAGAAAGGAGGGGTGCCCAGAGTGTAGGTGCCCTGGAGAAAAGTGGCCTGGCCAGGCTTTGGGTGTGTGTTCCAGAGCCTGGGGTACGAAGGGCCCCGGGGCCTCATGGGCCCAGGCGCCTGCTGCAGCCTCCAGCCATGGTCTGACAGGACCGCCTGAGGAGGGGGAGTCAGGCAGGGGGTGAATGGCTGAGTGTGTCCTGGGGGAGGGTGGGGAAACAGGAAGGAGGCCCTGGCCCGCAGGGGTTTTGCTGAGGGTCAGGCTTGGGCTAGTACAGGACCTGCTTGGGGAGGGTCTGTTGGGTGCAATGGGATCTTTCCAGGGCAGGGACACTTCCACATGGGAGGGGGCTATGGTCCCTTCTGGTCTGTCCTCAGTGCAGGGGTGGTAGGGAGACAAGTCGTGGGTCCTTGGGTGGCTATTGTTTGAGTGTGGTGCGAGATGCAGGGATTGAACCCCAATTTTTTGGTGCTGGGGACGCACTTTGCCAATGAGTTACACCCCAATCCCGCCTTCAGCCCCTTTTCTTTTTTCTTTTGGCAGACTTAAACTTGCTAGGCAGATACACTAAATCTCCAGTCATCCTCAGCCCTTCTTTGTGTTGTTGTTTCCCAGATAAGAGCTCCTCCTACCTGTGCTGGCCCAGATCTCCCTGGATCATTCATTGTGCCTTTCTTGTGGCTGGGGTGACGTGTATGGCCACTGTGCCCAGCCACTGGTTAAGATGGGGTCTCTCTCTAAGCCAGGCACCAGTTGCTCCTGCTTGTAATCCTAACTACTCAAGAGACTAAGATCCAAGGATAGAGGTTCAAAGCCAACCCAGGCTGACAAATCTGAGATGCTTATCTACAGTTAATGATGAAAAGGCAGAAGTAGAGCTGTAGGTGGCTCACGAAGTAGAAAGCTAGCCTTGAGTGTAAGAGCTAAGGGACAGCACTCAGGCCCTCAGTTTAAGCTCCAATACTGACACCAAACATTAAAAAGTTAAAAAACATTTTTTTGCCCTGATCAGCCTTCCAACCCCCAGCCAGGTCTTTGCCTACGAAGTAATTGGGATTACTTTACCAGGCACATTTTTCTCATTTTTTTTTTTTTACTTAAAGCCTTAACTGCTACTTCTGCAGACTCTAGGCCTTCCAAACTCAGACTGGTTGGGGTCCTGGAGGTGGCTGTTTCCAGGCAGCAGATTTCCTGGTCTCTGCCCTATAGTCACTTACCCTGCTAGACCTGCTTCCCATTTGTCAGAGGGACTTCTGTTTCCTGCTGTTGCTCGCCTTGCAATTTTCTGTGCTGTTTTTATAATACAGTGTATTGATCCACAAGATTAAAAATGTATATCACTTCCATTATGCTGTGTATCTCCTTTTCCACTCAGCTTTGTAAGATTTATTTGTGTTGCTACATAAAGTTGAATCCATCCATCTCAAGTACGATGTTGACCTATCACAGGACAGTTAGATAATTTCTATTTCTGTGCAATTTCCAGGCTGCTACAGAAGATACCTTCCTATCTCCCAAGCATTCGCGTGAGTTTCTCTTGGACCAAAACAAGAAATAATTGCTCACATGTCTTCTAGTTTGTTAGATTCTGATGAAATGCCCTCCCCGGACTCTCAGTTTCTATTCCAGCAGTATGGGACTTCCTGGTCCTTATCTTTACCAACACTAGAATTTAGCACACTTTTATACCACTGTTTTAATGGACCAGGCTAGAAATTTAGTATTTGCCCCAGGGAATGCACTGATTGAGAAGCTTTGCCTGGTTTGCCCGGAGGTCACTGATAGCACTTAATGTGTTTATAAACATCTAGAACTTTTTGAAAGTAAGTCCAAGGTATCAGAACTTCCCAGCAAGAGGTTAAGATAGGATATTCTTTTTTGTTACAGTTAGATTTTTGCTTGTTTATTGTTTGAAACTTGGTCTAGCTCTGTAGACTCGGCTGGATTCAAACTCACAATTCTTCTACCTTAGGCTCTTTGTTGTTGTTTTGTCAGTTGTGGGGCTTGAACTCTGGGCCTGGGCGCTGTCCCTCAGTTCTTCAGCTCAAGGCTAGTACTCTACCAGTTGAGCCACAGCGCCACTTCTAGTTTTCTGATGGTTTATTGGAGAATGGACCAATATCCTCAGATCTCTGCCTTCTGACTAGCTAGGATTACAGGCAAGAGCTACGGGTACCTAGTTACTTGAGTATGTTAAGTGCTGGGATTGTGGGGTGTACTGCCACACCCAGTTTTATGATCTTTTTTTCTTTTTAAACTTCTGGAGGCCAGTGAAGTTTAGAGGCCGGAAATCTTGTTTTAATTACCAATGCGAAAGCAGAGTCACCTGACAAGCTTCTGCATCTGTCTGTGGCTCAGACAGCCATGGTGGAGCTTCTGCATCTGTCTGTGGCTCAGACAACCATGGTGGAGCTTCACCTGGAATTCCACCACCTGACAGTTATCGGTCCCAACTGGGCCTACGTGCTCTTGCCGCCAGCCTCCGTTTCCTTCACCGTGAAACTGATGCTTTACACAGCACGGCAGATCCTTCCGTGGCACTATTTCACCGAAGCCAGGTGCAGGGAAGGGCCGTGGTAGCAATGCTGGCTGTGATCTGTCCTTACCAGCTCCTTTGTTCTGGTTGAGATAACCTAGTGTTATCGTGAGGCTCTGGGAGCCCTGGACTGAGTGGAACGCTGACAGCATTTGCATAATCTAGAAGGCCTGAGATGCCTAGCTGCTCCTGACCCTGACCAGCGAATTTGCATACTCTAGAAGACACGGGATGCCTAGCTGCTCCTGACCCTGACCAGCTGATCCCAGCTAGGGCAGGCCATCTCAGGCCATCTCACGCAGCAGAAATCACGCGGTTTCCTGGCTTGCGCAAGTCGGTGGGGCTCTGCCAGCCCAGGGGGCTGCCAGCTAGAGCTCCTTCCTGCCGGTTGAGGGTCAGTCAAGCTGGTCAGCAAACTGGGAACTCTCTGCCACCCCTTTGCAACGTCTCTAGGGTTGGGATTTGTTTTGACAAATAGTGGAAAGCATCACATGTGAGGCCTTGTCAATACGCATTCACCCCAGCTGAGCTCTTTTCTGGAAATAATGACTGTCTGGGCACCAGTGGCTCATGCCTGTGACCCTGGCTACTCAGGAGGCTGAGATCTGAGGATGGAGATTGGAAGTCAGCCCTGGCAGGCTCTTTACTTCCATTTAACCACCAAAAAGCTGGAAGTAGGAGTGTGGCTCAAGAGTTTAAATCCCAGCATGCGGGTGCACACATGCGTGTACACACACATACACACACGATTATTTTACTCTGGGTGCTCACGAATAAGGAGATGTATATACTGCTACCCATGACCAGACAAAGGGTCTCCCTGAGAACAGCTGCTTCAAGCCAAGAAAGCTTTCTGTCCCTCTTCCCTCAGCCTCCTGAGGGAGGGGCCCTTGTGCCTGCAGTCCCAGGCTTTCCCGCTGGGCAGTGTGGTCTGGCCTATATTTGCATTAGAGAGCTAACATCACAGAACACCACCCATTTAAATCTCCCAAGTGGCCATTTCGGAAAAGTATCCCTTAAGCGTAACTCACTAATTGAGATCCAGTGCAAAGCTCGGGAGCTGAAGCTTCTAGAACTTTCCAGAATGTTGGCTGCCTAAGTTGGTGTTAGTTTCTGCCAGCTGCTGAGGGCTCTGTGCCAGCCACTGCTCCGGGTGCGGGGCGGTCACTTGGAGGATGTGGGATTGCCGTCGGACCAGGGCCAGTGAGGGCTGTGCACCATCGTCCCGGGCGTGAGAGCCAGCCTGGGGCAGGCTGGCCCTGTCTCACCTGGGTGAGGGGTGGCTTATTTTGGACAGATGATGGACAGGGGCCCAGGGACGTGCCGGGAAGGCTAGGGTGACTCAGATGCTTCCTGGTTTGCTCAAGGCTCCTGCTGGTTGCCTGTCTGTCCCTCCATGGACCCGTGTCTGGCTCCTACCAAAGCCTGGCCCCACCAGCCTGGCCGTCAGCCACGTGACGGTGCCACGGCTGTTCCGAAGGAGAAAGATGAAGTCAGGGCGCGGAGGCCTTTTTTTGTCTGTTCTTCCTCCTTCTCTTTTCCCTCTTTGGTACTAGGCAGGGCTGAGGCTGGCTCCGTTCTTACATTCCACAAGGCCCGCCAGAACCCTGCATCAGAAGCAGACATGAAAAGGGGGTTGACCACATCAAGACTGAGCGTCCCGGGTCTCCTGGCCTGGCCCGGGGAGTTGAGACCATCGGCCCAGAGGCGCACGTGGGCGAAGTTGGGGGAACAGGGGCCTGCATGGTCTTGTTCTGGGGTGCGTTTGAAGTGGTTGAAACCAAAGGATCAGTTTTTTATGGAAGAAACCTATAAAGCTCTCCAGTGGGTCTGGCCAAGTCTCCACCCTCCCACCTTCCCACCCTCCCTGGTCTCCAGCCACTCTGCCCGGCTGTGGGCGCGGTCCTGCGCAGTCCCACGCGCTTGGCAAGCTGTAAGCCCTTCTGTGTTCGGTCTTTAGAGGCAGGTGTGGAAGATGTCCGCAGTGTTCTGGCCCTGCTGGAGGAGAGCGCCGGGATGGGAGAGAGTTCGGGACGTTGCTTCATAGGAGAGGGCGGGCAGGCTGTATACATATGTCCTTTCTCCCACATCCTCTACAGATTTAGAAGCTAGTCTCCCTGAGAGCTTTGTTACCTCCCTCTCTTCTCATCCTTCCTTCTTGCCTTCCTTCTTTCTTTTATGATGGGGTTTGAACTCAAGGCCTTGTACTTGCTAGGAAAGCCCCTTTTGCTCCCGTTTTCCTATGGAGTCTTGTTTTATTGAGCAGATGGACTGGACTGTAACCCTCTTTTGGTTGAAGGAGTTCTCACTAGCGTGTGTGTGTGCGCCTGTGAGTGTGCCGTGCTGGGGCTTGCGCTCAGGATCTGGGCGTTGTCCCTCGCGTTTTCACTCAAGGCCACCACTGAGCCACAGATCCACTTCCAGCTTTTTGGTGTTCAGTGGGGGATAAGAGTCACAACCTTTCCTGCCGGAGCTGGCCTCAAACCTCAGCCCTCCTGAGTTGTCAGAATTACGGTTGTGAGCCATGTTGTGGACAAAGACCACTGGAGCTGGACCGGGTCAGGTGGGCAGCTCTCAACAAGCTGCATCCTGGCATGATGCTGATCACTCCTTCAGGCTGTGCCCCCTCGTGGTAGAACCAGGCTCCAGGTGCAGGTCCCCACGCCCAGGGCTTCTCCACTTACTAGCTACAGAGCTGCTAGACCCTTGAACCCCATCCCAGGTGTTTCTGAGAGGAGCAGAAGACCCTGTGATGCCACCAGTCCATGCCAGAGACACAGGGACTACAGCCTTCATCTGGATGCTCAGCCCGGTGTGAGTGGGGCCTGCACTGAGCTTCAGCCCCACCGGCCTGGGCTGGGAGGCAGACAGCAGAGTGGAATGGGGCATGGGAAATGGAGTCAGCACACCAGAGTCCCCGTCGCTGCCAGCAGGGGAGCCGCAGGTCACAGGACCTGCAGAATCCCCAAGGCAGGTGGGAGACGAGGTGCCTGTGTATTCTGCCAGCACAGAAGCCAAAGAAATCCTGTTTAAAAATTCAGGTTGCCATGGGAACGCTTTTATTCCGCTCTTGGCTTATGAGTTAGCATCTCGGAGTGCCCAGCCTCCCCCAGCAGGCACCCGCACACTGCTGTCCTCCCGGTTGGGACAGTGATGTACGGAAGATGGCCCTGGGCTCTGTCTCCACGTGTCAGCCCTTCCCAACCCCACCTGCTTCACAACCTCTTTTCTTCTTCTTCTTTTTGTCAGTCTTGAGGCTTGAGCTCTGGGCCTGGGCGCTGTTCCTCAGCTCTTCAGCTCAAGGCCAGCGCTCTACCATTTGAGCCACAGCACCACTTCCGGTTTTCTAGTAGTTTATTAGATAAGAGTTTCAAGGGCTTTCCTGCCTGAGCTGGCTTTGAACTGTGATCCTCAGATCTCAGTCTCCTGAGGAGCTAGGATGACAGGCGGGAGCCACCAGCACTCAGCCAGAACCTCTTTTCTGTTGAGAAAAGATTAAATCTAAGTCAGAATGTTTATGTCTGCCCAGCAAACACATTTATCTAGCAGTTTGGAAGTCATGTGGTGGCCAACTCATGGTCCCATGGGATCCGGAAATGTGGACATTGTGTGCGATGAGCAGAAAACGTCTAGAAAGCAAATCTCTTTCACGACCGCCACCGCCTCTTGGGCTTATTGCAATTGGTCGGTAACTCGTTCCTTTGGGGAAGTCAAGATCCTTGGTAACAGTGATAGGATTCTTCCTGGGAGAAACAAATCATTGAAAACGTTAAAAAACAGAAAAAAGGAGTAGACATTTATGTCCATGTATTTCTATTCCTATAACAAAACACCCGAGGCTGGGTACTTTGTTTGTTCGGCTCTTAGTTTGGGAGGCTGAGGGTCAGTCCTGTGGCCTGGCCCCGGTGAAGGCCAGCTCCCAGCGCATGGACCTGCGGGGTCACCCAGACCACACCAACCACAGCAGTTCTGAGGAAGAGTACCCCCAGCACAGTTAGCACCGCTGAGCCTTGATTTCCCTCAGCCCTTTGCTCACAGGGACAGGACGGTATCTACCTGCTCTGCATCCTGCCTCTGACATCACAGGCATCTACACCTGGCTTTTCCCCACCTCCCAGGGCGATCCCTGAGACAACGTGTTTCCCTTCAACCCGCTCCCTCTCAGTGGCTGCTTTGAGTTGTGTGTGACATTTCCCAGAGTTGCTGCGTTCATGGCTGCGTTCCTTTTCGCGGCTACAGGAGCCAGCGTCGGTGGACGGGGGGACTGCGCCTTTACAGATGCCACCTCATGTCTGCAGGGTGGGTTTCTGAACGCACGGTGCCAGTCCACACGTGCAGGGTTGAAAGTTGACCGATCCCCCCAGGCTGGCCTCCAAGGCTGTACTTCCCTACCCCTCTCCCCCAGGGTTTTCTGTCAACTTTGGTTTGTTTCCCCACAGCCTCCCCCTGGGAGTGCCCCACCCCCTGACCTTTGGCCATCTAACTCTGGGTTTTATTTGCCTCTTCTGAGGTGTTAGACATTGGCCATTGGTAGTTTTTCTGTGGTCACTATATGCTTTTTCCTACTGTGCTGTTTCCATTCTTCTGGTGAGCTCTGTCTCGTCTGTCTGTCTCTCTTTCATTTCCATTTCCTGGAGTTCGTTTCGATATCTCTGGGTTTTTTTTTTTTCTTCTTCTTCTTTTTAGGCACACTCTTGCTGTGTAGTCCAGCCCAGCACGGGACCCGTGGTCTGGTCTGCCTGTTCTTGGCATGTCTGCCCAGGAAACCCATTTACCTTAAGTTTGGAGGCCACGGGTGTAGCTGACTCACCGTCATGTGAGACCCAGCTTCCTCGTGAGCTACTGGAAATGCAGACATTAAATGTGTTGAGCAGAAAATCTCTAATGAGGAAGTCTCTCTGGCGACGAGCAGATGACTGTGTGCAGGTGCTGGGACACTGGAGGGCTGGGGTGTGTCGGCCATCCTGTCAGGCCCCGCAGCAGGGCTGCCAGGGTCTGACGTGTACCCACATGCACCGTGGCGGGCGCAGATCCCGTACTTGTGTTGAGTGGTGACTGGCGCTCCAGGGAAGTTCAGCCTTCCTGGCTTTCCCAGGCTGGCAGCCAGCGGTGAGGGCGTGGCGGTGGCGGTGTCACTTACCAGCCCATAGATGGTCTGTCCCTGCCCCGAGGATGAGCGGAGTGTCAGGTGATGGTTTTGAGGGTGGCATGTTAAGATACATTATAACATCGAGGCAGGCCTTTACCAGAACACTCTTTCTGCCCTTACACATTTGTCCTTTCAGATATGATTGCTTAACTTCAGACTTTTATGAGTCACAGGACACGGAGCCCAGTGTTCTGTCCTCTGCTGCCTACTGACACGAATGTGTAACTTGAACTTAAGCAACGGCTAAGTGAGTTTTCCCTCAGGGAGAATTCTGTGCCTGGAATCCCAGCGCTTGGGAGTTTGAGGCAGGAGGATGGAGAGTTCAAGGCCAGTTTGGGCAAAACCACAGGGAATTTTGTGACAGACAGTTTTCTAAGCTGCGGGAGCTGGTCCCGAGCCGCCCCTGCCCGCCGCAGCTGCAGCCCCGAGGTCAGGACGCCCACCACACCAGCTGTGCCCGCCTTACTAGCCCCCGCAGGCGCCACAGGCAGGAAACATCTGGCTTTGGGTAGCTGCTTGCCCAAGATGGTGATTCATGGGTCGAGCTAGAAGTCACTGGTTCAAAGTCAGAGGACCAGGGCATTCATGTGATGGCTGCCCTTCCCAGAAGCAGAGCCTTGGCCAACAGGAAAAACCAGACAGGCGCCTAGGCCCTGTGCTGTTGGCACATCCAGCTCTGCTTCTAGCCCCACACTCCTGGCACAAACCCAGCTTGTGTGTGCTTGAAACCGGTGGAATGGGGTTTGTACCTTGTGCCCCTGTTGTGTTTTTTTCTCCTGTGGACCCCATAGGTGTAATCCGCGCCCCCCCCCCCCCATCTGTTTTCTCCCTGATCACCAAGGGCAACATTCTCTCTGACTTTGTTCAACAAACCTAGGCTGTTTAGAAACAGCCATGAGGGCAAGGTCACTGGTGGCTCACGCCTATAATCTAGATACTCAGGAGGCTGAGGTCTGAGGATCAAGGTTTGAAGCCAGCAGGGGTAGGAAAGTCAGTGAGACTCTTATCTTCAATGAATCACCGAAAAGCTAGAAGTAGAGCTGTGGCTTGGCGGTAGAGCAATCCACGTTGAGTGGAAAAAGCTAAGGGACAGAGCCTGGGCACTGCACTAAGGTGAAGTCTTGGGACACCTCCTTCTCCCCCCTCCCCCCCAGCCAAGAGGGCATTGGTGTAATGGAGTCACTGCACAGCCCTTGGGCTGGCCTGGAGGGGCAGCACACTGTGGCTGGGCTGCAGACACGGAGTCCTGTCCTGGAGCGTCTCCTGTCCTGCTGCACAGAAGGGGCTGCTCGTGGCACATCGAGCATGGGGCTTCTCCGCATCCTCGTGTGCGGGACCCGGCCTGATGTCTCTGGCATCATCTTTTCTAGGTGAGTCCAGGACCCAGCTTCCAGAATGTGGCACTCCTTAGCCTTCCTGTGCTGCCTGCTGGTGCTGACCAGTGCCCAGAGCCGGCTTTCCTTCCGCCCGCTGTCAGACGAGCTGCTCAACTACATCAACAAGCAGAACACGACGTGGCAGGTGGGCCTTGGGGCTACAGCCTGTCCTGTCCGCTTGTGTGGGTGCCTGTGTGTCCCCGCGTCCCCTCCTCGGGACAGATCTTATGCGTGCTGGCTCCTGAGGGAGGTGGCTCTACCTGTGGCCACAGGACACTGCCTCCTGGAAGGTGAAACCCAGGACCACACTCACGTCTCTGTCACATACATGTGTGTGTGTGTGCACGTGTGCAGACGTATGTGCATGGAGAGTACAAAAGTCCACGGCCGGGTGGGTCCCGGGAAGCCCACCAGGTAAGGTGTGGCGGTTCAGTTGTCCTGCGCGCCCCTCCCGGTTCCTGAGGCCTTAGCCTGGGACTGCAGGCTGCAGATGCAGCACGAGGCAAGTCTCTTGTCCTCAAATGGAGGCCCATCGGGGAAGACACCACTGGAATGAGAGCCACACACTCCACCCATGGCTCGCCCTAGCTGTTACCTGGCCTCTGTGGCCCCCCCAAGCTCCCCAAGCCTGGCCGGTGTGAGCAGCGCGTGTGGGTGGTGACTGGGTTGTGGCTCTCTTCCAGGCTGGGCACAACTTCTACAACGTGGATGTGAGCTACCTGAAGAAGCTGTGTGGCACCCTCCTGGGTGGGCCTCGGCTGCCTGAGAGGTGAGGGCCAGCCCTGGGGCGCTGCTCCCCGGCCGCAGTGTGGGACGTGGGGAGGGGAGAGGAGCTTTTGGTGCAAGGCTGCTTCCCACGCCGGCGTTTCCTCCCCACCTCTCCCAGGCCAGGGCAGGAGTGGAGAGGAGGCGTGGATGGACTCAGTTCCGCAAGGAACACCTGACAGGCAGGCTGCAGGAACTGCCTTTGGTACTTTATTTTTCTAGAAAACCTTCCAGTCACCCAGCGCTGGTGGCTCAACCTTATACTCTTAGCTACTCAGGAGGCTGAGATGGTTTGAAACAGGCAAGAAAGGCTATGACACTCTTATCTCCACTAAAACTACCAAAAGCCAGAAGTAGAGCTGTGGTCTTGGCAAAAGAAGCTCAGAGACAGCTCCCAGGCCCTGAGTTCAGTCCCCTGGACTAGCCCGCGCGTGCACGTGCACACGTGCGCGCGCGCACACACACACACACACACACGAAAACTCTGTAGTTGAGGGTTTGCTTGCAGAAACAGTTCTTGAGGCACCTGAACAGGTGTTCATGACTGGGGAATGGGCTGGGGGAAAATGAGAGTCTATGGATAGGATTCTTGCAAATACTCATTAATCAAGTCTAGGAAGCTTCACAAATTTAGAGGGATTCTGCATTTTTATGGCTTTTCGTTGTTTGGAACTGGGGATCAAACCCAGGACCTTGCACTTGCAAGGCAAGTGCTTTGCCACTGAGCTACATCCCAGAGAGCAAGAGGAATTCTGAAGGAAACCTCCCTGCCTACTTTCTACTTGTCATGCCTGGGTTGCCCTCTGGGGGGCGCAGCCCAGGCCAAGGCCAGCTGCTGTCCCCTGAGCGGCTTTTGCAGGGACTGGAGGGAGGAGGGAGAAGGGAGGAGGATGGGCGTGTGTAATGAACAGCTTCCTGTTTCCAGAGTTCAGTTCGCTGAGGACATAGATCTGCCTGAAAGCTTCGATGCACGGGAACATTGGCCCAACTGCCCCACCATCAAGGAGATCAGAGACCAGGGCTCCTGTGGCTCCTGCTGGGTAAGTCCATGCTGGCCCCTGGCGGGGTGTTGGCATGGGGGCGAGGGACCGAAGATGCCGCACTTCCTGCGGTGAGGAGTTATGCAAGGCCGGGTGGCATAATATAACCAGGGCCACGCATCTGCAGACCCAAGTCCTGCGTGTCTGAGTTATGACATTTGTTCACTGCTTCTGAGTGGCCATCACTGTGAACAAGCATCTTCATGTTGCTTTTGAATTGTGCTTATAATGCAGTCAGCTTAACCATTTTTTTAAATAAGTTTTTTATTGTGAAAATACTGTACAGAGGAGTTACAGACACAAGAGCAAGGTAATGAGTACATTTCTTATCAAGCATCTTTTGTTTTTCCCTTACCATCCTTTCCCTCCCACCTCCTCAACTACACTCCCCCCTTCCCGCCTACATTGTAAAGTTCGTTTTTCAACATAGCATCTTATATATCTCAGTGTTGCCATGGGTCAACCTGTATCCCTATTTGTTTTTCCCTTCCGTTCCCCAAATTATACCAACATCAAATACAGTGAAAACAGGGGTTATACCATGGGGGAGGGACATACAAAGCAACAAAAAAATCACGTGGTACCTTATAAATACGTTAGAAACAATAGCAAGAAAGAAAAAATAAGGGAAACCATGGGACCTATGTTTCTTTATACCTGGCTTACTTCACTTAATATAATCTTTTCCAAGTCTCTTGCCATTTCCTAACAAATGGCAATGTCATTCTCTCTGATGGAGGCATAGAATTCCATTGTATATATATACCACATTTTCTTGATATATTCATCTACTGATGGGCATCTGGGTGGGTTCCATATCTTAGCTATGGTAAATAATGTTGCAGTAAACATAGTTGTGCTGGTAGCTTTAGTGTGGTCTTGTTATTAACCTTTTTTTTTATTTAAAAAAGTATCTCTAAGCAGTTGCACAGAGGGGTTTCAGCTCAACAAATCAGTTAATGAGCACTGTGCATCTTGATCAATGTCATCCCTTCCATCCTTCTCCCCTATCTTTCTCCCCTCCCCCACCCTCAAGACAACGTGTGTGTGTTTGTGTGTGCGTGTGTGTGTGTGTGTGTGTGTGTGTGTGTGTGCGTGCACGCACATCAGTACTATAACTTAAACTCAGGGCCTGGGTCTTGTCCTTTAGCTTTTCCACTCAAGACTGGAACTCTACCCCTTGAGCTACTCTTCCAGTTTTGGCTTTTTGCAGTTAACTGGAGTTAAAAGAACTAGAAACTTCTGCCTGGGCTGGTTTCAAACCATGATCCTCAGCTCACAGCCTCCTGAGTAGCTGGATGGCAGGTGTGAGCCACCGGCGCCCAACCATCATAAGCACTTTTCAGAGTGCCATGGAGGGGCGTTAAGTATTTTCCTGGTGGTGTGCAGCCAGCTCCCCGTCCATCCACAAATCTGTTCATCTCCCCACACTGGCACTCGGTACCCCTCAACCCTGACTCTCCCTCCAGCTCCCGTCCCCTCTGCGCTGTGTGTGTACAGATATCATGCTCTGCGAGCTTCCTGGGGGTGGCCTGAGTCCCCAGGGGCGGGACGCCGTGCACCCCCTGACACTTCCTTCCTCCCGCAGGCTTTTGGAGCTGTGGAAGCTATTTCTGACCGGATCTGCATCCACACCAACGGGCATGTGAACGTGGAGACCTCCGCGGAGGATTTGCTCACCTGCTGCGGCAGCCAGTGTGGGGACGGGTGAGGGCCGGGGCAGCCCGGGGGACTGAGGATGCACTCCTGGACGGAGCCACTGCCTGTGGAGCTGGGTAGAATCCAGGCAAAAAAAAAAAAAAATGGCCTAGCAAATTGGGTTAGCAAAAAATGGCCTAGCAAATCTGGTTTTTGTGCTCGCTGTTCTGTTCACTGCTGAGGGGCTGTTCACTGCTGAGGGGAAGCCCTGGCCCTGGAGCCTGTTCCTCATCCTAATGAAGGCTGACAGCAAAACAGGGGCACCCATGGCCCTGGGTCTGTACCATGGTGTGCGACAAGGCTCCTGGGCTCACCCCATCCCAGTGAGACCAGCATCACCAGCAGAGTGGGTTTTCCTACGTGCCGCCCCCTCACCCACAGCTGGGATGCTCCCAACGCCCGCAGTCGGTGCCTGAAAGCAGGGCGTGGCCAGGCCCGAGCACGTCTGCGAATCCACTGCACGGTGCACAGTACAGCCTTCGGCCCACAGTGGCCATTTCCCTGGCAGTGCAGCGTGTGGGAAGAAGCTAGCTTGCTCTGCTGAGCCCTTCCTCAGCCTTGGGGTTGAAGGACTCATTGGGTGCAGCACCACTCACACTACTGATCTGGGGCCATTATCAATAATAAATAAAATAAGGGCTTCCTGGGGACACACCCTGCAGGCCCACACCTGTGGGGCTGAGACCCACAATGCCTGCCAAGTGACCACCTGGGCTACAGGTGGACCTGAACGGGAGAGACCTGGTATCCGGAGAGGCCCAGCAGGCAGGGCAGCGGCCTGGAGGAGCGGTCCAAGAGGGAGGATGGGCGGGCGGGGAGGCGGTGGCTTCTGAGGGGATGACCCTGGTCCTTGGGCCAGGTGGGGACTGGGAGCAGCTGGAACTGGGGGTGGTGGATGTCACAGAAACCTTTCATTTAATTAAAGCTGTAATGGTGGCTATCCCTCTGGAGCTTGGAACTTCTGGACCAAAAAAGGCCTGGTTTCCGGCGGCCTGTACAATTCCCATGTCGGTGAGTGCACACGTGGCCCGGGATGCTGGAAAGCAGTGCGTCACATCACGGTGGCTTCTGCCTTTAAGGGGAAGGGCGGCGGGCTGGGCTGGGCTGGGCTGGGCTGGGCTGGGCTGGGCTGGGCTGGGCTGGGCTGGGTTGGGTTGGGCTGGCCTGGGCTGGCCTGGCCTGGCCTGGCCTGGCCTGGGCTGGCCTGGCTGTGGGCAGAGGCTGCGGGCTGACCCCCTCCCCCCCTACCCCCCAATCCCATCAGGCTGCAGACCATACTCCATCCCCCCGTGCGAGCACCACGTGAACGGCTCCCGGCCCCAGTGCACGGGGGAGGGTGACACCCCCAAGTGCAGCAAGTCCTGCGAGCCCGGCTACACCCCGTCCTACAGAGAAGACAAGCACTACGGTACGGTGGCTGGCCTGGGGCACTCCAGGGGACCCCCAGAAGCCTGGGTCCTCTCCTCCAGGGCCCGCCGTGTCCTGCTCGGCCCCAGGCCCCACTGACCGCTTCCTCAGGGGCCTTCCTTGACCCTTCCCTGGGGGGCCACCGGAAGTGAGCGGACATGGCCTCCCTCCGCGGCGCTGCGGCCCTCACACACCCTCCCCCTGCCCCTCGCCTTCCTCCTCAGGGTACACCTCCTACAGCATATCTGGAAGCGAGAAGGAGATCATGGCCGAGATCTACAAAAACGGGCCGGTGGAGGGCGCCTTCACCGTCTTCTCCGATTTCCTGATGTACAAGTCAGGTGAGGGGAGCACTTGCCTTCGGGTAGCCTGGGGCCCCAGCCGCCCCCCCACGTCCTGGCTCTGCCCCCAGCGTGGTCTCTTCTGCCTTTGCTTCTGTCCTTTATGAGCACCCCCAGCTGAGCATCCTGACTCCCAGTCCTCCCCTTTCAGCCTCCTCAGCAGCTGGGATTACAGGTGCTGGCTGCCACCGGCAGCCGATGACAATTCTTGTTTTTATTTTTTGGTCCATCATGGGGCTCGAATGCACTCTCACTTTGAGCCACAGCACCACTTCTGTTTTCTGGTGGTTAATTGGAGAGTCTCATGGACTTTCCTGCCTGGGCTAGCTTTGAACTGCAGTCCTCGTATCTCAGCCTCCTATGTAGCTAGGATTACAGGCGTGAGCCACTGGCCTGGCTTGACAATTCTTCTTGGACCAGGTCCCTGCACTTACTGGGCAGGTGCTGCAGCACTAAGTCATGCCTTCAACCCTTTATTCCACTGGGTATTTTGAGATGGTCTCACCCACACCCACACCTGGACCACGATTCTCCTATTTTACTCTTCACACCATAGCTGGAATGGCAGGCTGAGACAGGGTCTCCCCAGCCTTGCTCATGTTGGCTTGCACCTTGATCCTACTGATCTCAGCCTCCCTACTAGCTAGGATCATGGACGGGCACGAGCTACCATGCCCAGATGATGACAGTTCTTTATTCAAGCCCTACCCACATACTAAAGATGCACTCTCAGTTTGACAGTGATTCCCCCACCAGGGTAAGACGTGGTTGAGCAGCAGGGCAGCAACTGGCCTATCAGCCAACCCACTCTCCAGAGTGCCCCACAGTAGCAATCTCAGGGCCTGTAAGTGAGCCCCTGGCTGGAATCCCAGGACGCACACTTGGCATTGTTGGTTTTCATGAGTCAGCGTTTGTTGAGTAGACTTTTATTTTGCGAGTACTCGGAGGTGGAGTGCACAGTCCTCCTCGGAGGCCTGCCGCTCATTTTCACAGCTGCTCCTCACATTGGAGTGGGTTCAGCTTTCAGAAATATTTACAGCCACGTGTAGTGGCACACACCTTTAATCCCAGCAATCCTCAGGAGGCTGAAAAGAAGTGAAACCTATGTGAGGTAATCTCCCCAGGTCCTGGGAACCCCGGGCCCTTCTGACGGGCGGTGATGCTCCTCCCCATCGCTGAGCTTGCCGGAGGGCTGGCTGGGCGGCGCTGGTGGGGGGCATGGATGGGGGCACGCGCCCCCACCGGCCTGCCCTGAACCGCTCCCCTTCCTCAGGTGTGTACAAGCATGTGACCGGAGATATGATGGGCGGCCACGCCATCCGCATCCTGGGCTGGGGAACCGAGAATGGTGTCCCCTACTGGCTGGTGGCCAACTCCTGGAATATTGACTGGGGTGACAAGGGTGAGTGGCAGCCCCCGTCCCGCTGAGGTGGAAGCCACGGGCTGGGGTGGCCTCCCTGCCCCACGCCTGGCGCGGCCCCGAGCACCAGGCCTAAGGCTTTGCTCTCGGAGAGGGTGGTGCGCACACAGCCGCATGGCACCTGGGATACAGCGTGAGTGCCAGGCTACCAGGGAGCTGCTGGAGGCTGGGCTTGTTGACTCAGTCATCTCCTAAGTCATCCCAAGTTCAAATACACTGCAAGGGTCAGAGCCAAGTCAGTCAGGCATGGTGGCACATGCCCGTAATCCCAGTAGTACTCAGGGAGCCTAGGCAGGAAGATCGTGAGTGTAAGGCATAGACCGAAATGCCATATCACACACACCAAAGCATTATTACTTCTCTTTCCCCAGGCTTCTTTAAAATCCTCAGAGGAGAGGATCATTGTGGCATCGAATCCGAGATCGTGGCAGGAATCCCACGCACTGACCAATACTGGGGAAGGTTCTAATGGGCTGCAGGCCTGGCTGGTTCTAGGAGAGGTGTCCCCACAGGTATAGTCTTGTAGCTGGGAATGAGATGGAGCAGGAATAGCTCTTATCCTTGGAGTTCACATAAGATGCAAGAGGTTTTAGACAAAACCTGAAGGACTGAATTGAACCAAACTCACGCCTGCCATCAGCGGTCTTCCGAGGAGACTTGTGTGGACAGACAACGCACCCAGAGTCTCCCATCTAGACTAGTGCTGTGTGTAGCGCCGGCTGTCCAGCTCTGCTGCATCCCTCCGCCCCCGCCCTCCTCCGGAGCACCTCCCGCCCAGGCAGAGCGCACACCCAGGGCGGGGTCCTCAAAGGACAAATGCTGCTCCGAGCATCGCACCTCCTGATCTGTGACCCGTGCAGAGAGCATGCGTGCAGTCCATCCTCTGCAGAAAGCCCCTGCATCCATCCCTCCTTCTAGGACCTCTAGTCTTGCCCTGGGCTGCTTTTTTTTTTAATAGGAGTTTGGTTTGCTTTGGGTTTTGTTTTGTTTTGTGCACCTCAGCTGATCATGTGAATGAACAAGACTAAGAGTTGGAAGATTTTCTCCTCGTGGCCTGGCTTGAAGCAAGCCACAGTGTCAAGATTTGCTGGCTGATCTACTGACCTCCACTACCACAGTGAACTTAGTTTGGGAGAAAACGGCTTTTGCTGTTTCTTTTTTTAAAAAGAGAAAAAAAATCACTGCTTAACCGTGTCCATCTTTAACAAGGAATGACTGTGCCAATAAAAGATTGCTCCAGCTTGAAGTCTGTGCTCTGATGGTGTCTGTGGCAGAGGCCTGCAGCAGCCCCCACAGCCTCCTGCCAAGCTCTAGCTGCCAGCCATGTTCGCAGGCCCTGGCACCTCTCTCCTGTAGTTCCTGACTCTCAGAATGGTGCCCATGCCTTGATGAGCCTGGGCCCCACTGTGTGTGTGCACGCGCATGCCACAGGCCTGCACCAGGTGTCCGTCCACGTGCCCAACCTGCACAGAGCCCCGCCACCCCGAGGAGGGGCAGAGCCTGTGTGAGGTGCTGGCAGGCTGGCTGGTTGTCAGCCCTGGTCAGGACCCCTAAGTAACAGGAACCGAGTTCTTAGGAAAGAGAAGACTACAGTGCCCAGCGCTCACCCCGCCAGCCTGCTGGTGGCTTAGCGCTTCCATCATTGTGAGCTGGGCCGCCTCTTTCCAGAAGCCTGGGAAGTTTAGGCATCAGAGCTACATCAAACAAGCACTTGTCTGGGCATCAGTGGCTCACTCCTATAATCCTAGCTACTCAGGAGGCTGAGATATGCGAGTTGTGGTTTTAAGGCAGCACAGACAGAAAAGTCCGTAAGATGCTTTTATCCAGGTAGCCACCAAAAAGCCAAAAGTAGAACTGTGGCTCAGTGGTAAAACACCAGCCTTGCACAGAAAAAGCTAAGACAACCCAGGCCCTGAATTCAAGCCTCAGTACCAAGAAAAAATAAAATCTTGTCTGGTAATAACATGTAAAATGACCCCAGGGATCACCACCTAGCCAATTCCATAGTTTTCTTGGGTTCTCACAAGAAAGATGGAGCAGGTGCCAGTGGCACATGCCTGTAATCCTACTCGGGAGACTAACATCTGAGGATCATGGTTCAAAGCCAGCCATGTGAGTAGACTCAAGAACTGGAAGTGGTGCTGTGGCTCAAGTGGTAGAGCCCTAGCCTTGAGCAAAAGAGCGGGGACAGTGCGCAGGCCCAGAGTTCAAGCCCCAGGACTGACAAAAGGCAGGTGGCAGGGGTGATGCCTTTTCAGCCTCTTGGGATGGCTCAGACTTTCTGCCACATGGAACCATAACAAAGGCTGGCTATTTGATGTGGGCAGAGTAGGTGACTTCACCCTAGCACCTGTTAGATGCCAGACTGCAGGTGACCCCCAGGTACATTCAAGCTGGAGGAATGCCTGAGCGGTGGTCTCACCAGCTCACCAGCCCTGGCTGGTCACAAGCTTTTGGTCCTAGTAATTGGACACACGGAAGCTTGGGAGTCATTTCTAAAGCTGTCAGGAGTGCCAAAGCGGCCCTGCGCGGTGCGCACTGCGGTGACTTAGACGTGGCTAAGTCGGCCTGGTACTGGGGGCAGTGATTGAGGGGGACCATCCATCATGCGGAGAGGCCCAACGCAGGGAACTCAGGTCGTGGAGTTAGCTCTCCCGAGGAGAAAACAAGGCCACGCCTGGCCCTTCTTCCTGTCTCGTCCACATACGCCCATCCTGACCATCACCCTGGGACACTCACCTTTGGCCCCCCAGGTGGAACCCCTGGGTTTAGACTTGTAGCCTCCAAAAACCGCACTTTCTCTTTGTAAAGTACTCGCCTCAGATACTTTGTTTTGTGACAAAAAACAAATGCATATAGCAAAAACATGTAATGGCTTTTTTCTGGACACACCTCTAGCCTGGGGACACCTCCTACCCCCAGACCAGGGATGTGCTAGGAGAGGGGGAAGGGTTCCATAAACCACCCAGGGAGAACGAGAGTATCATTTGACCTGACTGCCCACTCTACTATCTGAACACCATCATGCACCTTTCTTGAGTTTCAGGAAATAAACAGAAAAACCTTCCATTTTTAACTCAGCTCAGAGGATGAGTCCAAAGCGAAGGGGCTGGCAGACTGCGGTGAGACCACGCGACCACCGCTCCTCCAGCAGCAGGGCTGCCGGCGCTCCTCCAGCAGCAGGGACGCCGCAGCTCCTCCACCAGCAGGGCCGCCGGCGGCCCGCCATGCCCCCCGCCCCCGCCGGTGCTGGCAGATGGCCTTGTCCCTCAATCACTGACCACGTGCCCGCAGCCAAGCAAGTGGCAGTGACTCAACAAATGCTTAGTGCACAAGTTACTGCAAAAACCTCCCAAGTGTCTAAAGCAGGGCCACCACGCTACCTCCAAAAGCTTAAGGTCTCCCGCTGAGAAAATAATGCAGCCCGAACACCCCAACTTTCTTTCCTAGCCCCCACGGCAGAAGACTAAATCTGTACTCTCACGAAGTGCAGATATACACCCTAGCATGGGAGCCTTCACATTCACAGGACAAGATGGCTTCAAATTAAATTAACTTTAATTAGCATAACAGATTCACCAAGTGCGCCCCCAGGTGGCCACCACCTGAAGTGCAGTGGCCCATCAGCTGGCCCACAGCAGCAGGCTGCGGGGGAAGGCATCCCTTCCTTCCACTGTCATCTTCTCCAGTGCGCCTCAGTTTCCAAAAGTCCAAGCACAGAGTTCACTGAGGAATCAAAGTAGGAGGGAGAAAACCAAAGGGAAGCCAAGGGAATCCAGTTGTGTGTAGACTTGAGCATCAGTGTTCGCCGGTCTGCACATACTCGTCCGTGACCTGGGACAGGGTGCTCAGGTACTGCCAGCTCAAGGCGGCCACCAGCATGACAAACGACAGGTAAATGGGGGAATAGTGGCTTCGCGAGATCAGCTGACAGTTGGGGAGGTTCTGGGTCCGGATTGTGGAGATGATGTGTCTTGTTTGACTAGAACATGGGTCCGAGGAGGGGATTCTTTGATATATCTGTTCAAGAAAACAAAAAGAGTAAGGAGATAAGAGTCTCATGGAGGGCTGGGAAGGTGGCTCAGTGGTAGAGCGCTTGCCTTGCATGCATGAGGCCCTGGGTTTGATTCCTCAGTACCACATAAGAAAAAAGAAAAAAGCCGGAAGTGGCGCTGTGGCTCAAGTGGTAGAGTGCTAGCCTTGAGCTGAAGAGCTGAGGGACAGCGCCCAGGCCCAGAGTTCAGGCCCCACGACCGGACTCAAAAAAAAAAAAAAAAAAAGATTCTCATGGACTTTCCTGCCTGGGCTGGCTTCAAACCCCAATCCTCAGATCTCAGCCTCCTGAGTAGCTAGGATTACAGGTGTAAGCCGCCGCATCTGGCTTCAGGGTGCTTTATAAGCATCTTCTGTGGGTACTGAGCTATCTTCACAGGCAGGTAACTGAATCCCAGGCCTGTCACCATGGAGGAACTGGAGTACCTCTGCCAAAAGCAAGGGACGGCACCCCAGGCTGGTCCACCCAGCAAGCATGGCCCAGTGTGTATGCTGCCCCAGGGTGCCTGGTTCACAGCAGATACCAGGTAAATGCTGGCATAGTTCAGAGTAATGTGGAGAAGGAAAATGATTCTAGAAGGACTGGGCAAAAGCAGCTTCAACAAGTAATACTCGGCATGTGGTCTGAGCCCCAGAAGCAAGGAGGCCCAAGGGTCCTCCTAGAATCCTGGCTGGATGTCCCATTCCTGACCCCCAGACCTGAGTGAGGAACTAAAGCCAGAGTGCATTGCGAGGCCCTGTAGAAAGAAAGAAAAGGGGAGGAGGGAAGGAAGGAGGGTGGGAAGGAAGGAAGGAAGGAAGGAAGGAAGGAAGGAAGGAAGGAAGGAAGGAAGGAAGGAAGGAAGGAAGGAGTTTGATGATTTATAATTAAAAGACCATCACTTAGTGAGAAGAGCTGTAACGAATCCATCTAGATCCTCTGGGTTTTACACACCCAAGCGCCAGTCTGTCCAGCTGAAGAAACTGGTAGCCACAGGGAGAGTGAGACAGGAAGCTTACAGCCTTGCTTGGGATTCCCTCTGGCGGAGAGGGGAATAAAGCCTCTGGCATTTGTCCACACATTACTTCTATCCCCAAATTATTACTTTGGGATGAATGCCCACGACGCAGGGCTGCAGACACAGACGAGGGCCCGAGGCTCAGCAGCCGTCAACCTGCTGGGCAGGACAGGCCGCCTGCACCTCCTCAGGTGAAGGCAGAGGGGCCAAGGAGAGCCTGGCGAAGCCCCGGCCAGGGGATTCTCCATGCACCACAGGCCCAGAGCCTGGGCAGGAGAAACGTGCCCTCCTCTCTCACTACAAACACAGCCTTGTCAGTGAGAACAGCAAGGCAGGTCCAGCCAGCATCTGGACAGAGGCCAGAGCGCCCAGGAGCCTGACATGAGTCTCCACTTACAACCCTATCATGTCCTTATGCTGACATTAAAACCATCATCACAGTTTACTGCCTGGGATCTTCTGATCTCTGAACCAAATCCACGTCAGTGTTATTAGCATTTCCTTCAGAATACCTTGCGTTTTACTAGACTAACTTTTAATCTGGAGCCCTAGATCAGGGAGCCAAAGTATATTTTTAGCTTTCTGGGCTCCCCTGTCAGAGCTGTTCAACTCTGCCCTGAAACTGCAAAAGCAGACGTGAGTGAAAACAAATGGACGTGGCCGAATTCCAATAAACATAAAAACAGGAGGCTGGCCAAGGACAGCTTGCCCTCACACTGCAATCACAGGCAGGATTACTTCCTACTATTAAGGAAAAGCCAGATGAAAACACATGAACTTTAAATGTCCATAAAATTTTTGATTCCCTAAAATCCGTGAGAATAAAACTTTACTTTCTTTTTCTAAGGGAGACCAACTCCAGTCTCTCTAGACCATAATGAGGTGTTAGGGTCATCTAGATTACAAACATGGCCTTCTCCAATAGTCAACCTATGAAAACCATCAAACTCGCTATAAATTCCCCACCAGTAACAGAAACTCACCTCTTCTATGTACTGGTATATTATAGCTTTGACGGCTGGCATATTGGTGGCATCCATCATTAGGGTAACTGCTTGTCCTTTCCGGATCTTCACAACCCCTTTGAACACCTGCTGATTATTGTAACAGGCAGCCAACGTGGCAACGGCCATGACCTACAGACAGCAGGAGGGGGAGAAAAGGAATCAATCCATGCATAGTTTGCCAGGGCCAACAGCAATCCCTGTGCAGACTGTGCAGTCTGAACGCTGAGCAATCAATCTAGAAAAAGACCTACAAAGTACACCAAGACTGTCTTTCCACTCCTTTTCCCAACGACAGTTTGCCATGTTAAAGGATTCTGTGGTGCATGGGACTCAGGAGGCTGAGACCTGGAGGACTGAGGTTTGAAGCAGCCTAGGCAAAGAAGTCCAAGCAACTCCATCTCTAATGAACCAACAAAATGCTGGGCTGGAGGCATGCCTCCAATAACAAAACTCTGACTGCGTGTGAAAAAGCTGAGAAAAAGCTTGAGGCTTTGAGTTTCACAACTAGTATCAGCATGTATACACACACACACACACACACACACTCACACACATCTGTTATTTAGCCACAAAATTTCCCTTTTTTATTTAGAAAAACAAACACAAGTAAATTCAACATTTTCTACACTAGATAACAGGTTAAACTAAAAAATGTATTTCAAAATATGTAGACAGAGCTTCCTATTTTAGTTATCTACGGTGACTATGGCACAGGCAGGAGGGGAGAGCAACTGAGGAGGAGGTGCCTTCCTCTACTCAAAGCTAAACCACTTCTGGGGTAAATGGATTTCTTTTTTTGTTTTTTTGTTTTTGGGTCTGGTCGTGGGGCCTGAACTCTGGGCCTGGGCACTATCCCTCAGCTCTTCAGCTCAAGGCTAGCGCTCTACCATTTGAGCCACAGCACCACTTCCGGCTTTTTTCTTTTTGCTTATGTGGTGCTGAGGAATCGAACCCAGGGCCTCATGCATGCAAGGCAAGCGCTCTACCACTGAGCCACCTTCCCAGCCCCGGTAAATGGATTTCTAAGGTGGGCAGAGATTTCCATTCCACTACAACTGAGAGCTAGTTACTGGAACAAGACCAAACCATGTTTCCAAATCAGTGACACCTATGACATTAATTTAGTCCGGGTCTCTAAAATCATCAGGAAGGGAAATTAGCATATGCACTCCTAGAAACTGAGACACTGGTCTGTGGGATCAGGTTTTTTTATCCCAAGGCTAGGAAAGGACAAGAATAATCTGGTGCTTAACTTTTTTGATAATAGCACCATCCAAGTGAGCATCGGGATCTAGCTAGTTTGGAATAGTTGATAGGGAAGATTAGATCTAGGAGGAAGCTTCTAGAAAAGAACGAACAACCTTGAGTCTGAGGTGAGTGTGCTGGTGTCATGAGTCCCTGTGGCTCCGCAGCGAAAGGAAGTCGGCTAGGGTCATCTCCCTGAACGCGGCAGAGCCCCAGGCTGTGCTCTCCCGGCTCCCCTGTGCCCCTCCGTACCTGTGGAATTGCACAGAAGTTAAACACGCTCTGATTCCGGAGCCGTGACAGGTAGGTGATGACGTCCGGGATGTGGTGCAGCGCATTGGTGATGAGCTCGTTCAGGCACTGCACGGCCACGTCAATGTTCTCCGGCTTGGCAAAATCCCCCAGCTTCTTCACATACCTGCCCCACACCTAGCCAGGCACAAACATCCAAGAGCAAGTCAGCGTGTGCCCAGGAGGTTTAGAAATGGAACCCAGGGCCCTGGGGCCCACGGGCTGGCTCAGTGGTAGAGCAGTGCCTGTGTGTGAGGGGCCCTGTGTTCCATCCCTGCCAACAGGAAGGGTGAGGCCGCGTCACCGAAGGTCTTTCACCAGATCAAGTGGTTTCAGTTCTACACGGCTGCCATCCATGACCACCCACCAGGTCCAGTCCCACCCCGGGAGGAGAGGGGGAGGCAGAGGTTTCAGTGCCCTGGGCGACACTCAATGCAGCATGTGACAAGTACTATCCTGATGAGCTCAGACTGGAGAGAGGCTGCACAGGGGATCTGTCTACTGCTGCGAAAGAACCCAGCAACTGACAAAATCAGCTACAATACTGCAAGGGAAACATTACAACGCCCAAGGGAGCCAGACCTCAAACTCCTTAAGAACTAAGCCCACTATTCCTTTTCTGCTAAGAAACAGCATATTTGGGGAAAATAAGTGATTGTACAGTGCAAAAAATCATCTCCCTGAACCTTAGAATTTGAAAGTGAAGTAACACCTGATTCCAACAGTGCGGTTAGTGGGGTGGTTCCCTCTTGGGTTTTTTCCTTTATTTTTGTCATTTTTTTGTTTAGTTTTTGAAAAAAGACATCACTAGACAGCCTTGAACTCGTGATATTCCAGTCTTATTCTCCTGAGTGATGGGACTACAAGATGCATGCAGCATACACCAGCCAGCTTTACTGCTGTTAGAGGGCTCCCTGAAGCTAGCAAATAATTCACTTTTATTCTTAGTTATTATTCTTAAGCTTCCTAAAAATCTTGCTTTATGTAATTTTACATAATCTTTAAAATAAAGAAGTAGACCTAAAAGGTCTATTCTATTGACTTACTAAAGTTCAAATTTGTTATGTTTTTAATTTGAATTTAAATACACACAGTTGATATTGCTGGATGTGTCTGCAAAATTACTTCATAAACCTCAAACCCATCATCTAACACTGACAATGCCATAGGACAAAATGTTGTTCCAAGCTGACCTCCAACAATATGATGAACTTACTGGAACTCAACCCATAGTTTCATGCATGCAAGGCAAGTACTCTACCTCTGGCCTGACAAGACTGGTGATCATATTTTATTAACTTTTGGGTTATCTCCCATTTTATAACCAAGAGTTCTGTGACCAGCACATATTTCTTTTTATATGCTCCACTGTGTGGAAATAGTAGAATTCAATTAGCTTCCTATGGAGAAAAGACACTTCAATTATGAACATCGCTGTAATGAATAACCTCACACACTCCATTCACCAAATTGCCCTCCTTTAGCTCTGCAACATAGCACATACGCCCAGCAGCAGAGCGGTCTCTGCCCAGTCTTCCTGAATGTGTCACCTAGAAGGGCTTTTGTCCACCTGATGGGAGTATGGCAGGGTAGGCCTTGCTTGAGAAGCACTTTGAACCAAGGTGGGGTAAGCTTACACTAATGAGGCACACCACCACCTGGTGGCCACGGGAGGTACAGAGGGTCCCCACAGCATTGTCCACGCTGAGACCACCTGCATTTTCCTCACTAGAAGGCTGAGCATCTTTCTGTGAACTTCATTCTTTCTCTTGGACTATTTTCCACAACGTGCCTGGTCTTTTTCTGTTTATTCTTGTTTATTTATGTATTTTTGGTTGGTTGTGGGGCTTGAACTCTGGGCCGGGCGCTGTCAGCTCTTTAGCTCAAGGCAAGCGCTCTACCACTTGAGCCATTGCGCTACTTCGGCTTTTTCTGTTTATGGGGTGCTTAGGAATCAAACCCAGGGCCTCATGCATGCAAGGCAAGTGCTCTACCACTAAGCCACCTTCCCAGCCCCTCTGTTTATTTTTTTAACTTGTACAAGTTCTTTACATATTAGGAATATGAGCCCTTTATCTGTAATATAAGTGGCAATTTTTTTTTCTCACTCTGTCTTAAAAGCACTTGATTTTAGAAAACTATTTCATGGAAGCAAAAAAATTGTAACTGCAGGAGTGAGCTCAGCTAATAGCCACAACATTTTCTAACTGTCCTCCAATGGCAAAGCCCTTCCTTTCCCTATTAAGTCAAAGACCAGCCCTGTCTCTTAGAACTGGCACCTAGTCTTGGGTTATCTAGTATCCCTTGCCTTTTCTTCGAGGTGCTAGGTCTTCAGGAGCTACCTCTCTCCTGCTTCCTGCCACAGTGCCACAGGATTCTTCATGGAGGAATCCACCCAATGAGCACTGGGAAAATCTAACCCCCGTGGGCCAATCAAGACACAGCCCTCTGGCTACCGGAGGAGGATGCCTGGGAGAAAACATTTTGGTTAAGCTACTGTGCGTGGGTTCTATCTGCTATTTGCAGGAAATCTATGCAGAGAAAGCAAGTAACTATTCACAGTCTAATCTCTGGACCCAACGAGTCCCCAAAAGAAATCCATAAAAGAAACCCATCCTCCTCCTGCTCAGTCTCCACCCTCGCCTTGCATACCTTGACTTGGTTTCTGTCACTTGCGACCACAAGGTATGATAATATTTTCATAGAATGTATTTGTTTTCTTTAACTGGGGTGACTTTGTCCAAAAAGAAATGTATTCTTTACCTGACTTATGTCACTGTAACCCCTCTGTACATCAACCTTTATAATGATGATTCAAAAATTTTAAAGGAAGGGGCTGGGAAGGTGGCTCAGTGGTAGAGCGCTTGCCTTGCATGCATGAGGCCCTGAGTTCGATTCCTCAGCACCACATAAGCAAAATGAAAAAAGCCGGAAGTGGCGCTGTGGCTCAAGTGGTAGAGCGCTAGCCTTGAACTGAAGAGCTGAGGGACAGTGCCCAGGCCCAGAGTTCAGAGGCCCCACGACCAGACCCAAAAAAAAAAAAAATTTAAAGGAAGTATTGTTCTGTATGGAATCTCCCACCATATAGCTAATATAAACTAATAAAAGATCAAAATAAATAAAACTAGATAAATAATTTGCTGTTCCCTAAGTACCCTAATTGTGTTACCTCTTGAGGCCAAAACTCTCTTCCTTCCTGTTGGTCTTCCAGGTAATCACGGATGATGTTTGTCTTCTGCAGGAAGAGGCCCATTGAGTTAGCACACTCCGAATCTTCACCAACTAAGGGGTCTTCAAACTTGGAGGCGGAGAACAGCTGGGAAAGGCCAATTCCCACCAGCCCGGCAACATAGTGACAGTACTGCAAGAATTATTTTTAAAGTACTTTAACAATGACTTTTTCACTAAAATAGAAGTGCTACATATTATTAGCTACCAAAAAAAAAAAAAAACATAGCTAAGTGCCGGTGCCTCAAGACTATCATCCTAGCTACATAGAAGGCTTAAGAGCTCAGGATGTGGTTCAAAGCCTGCCCAGGCAAGAACCTCCATGAGACTCTTATCTTCTTATCTCCAATTAACCATCAAAAAACTAGAAGTGGTGCTGTGGCTCAAAGTGGTAGTGTGCCAGCCTTGAGCAAAAGAGCTTAGAGACAATGCCCATGCCCTGAGTTCAAGCCCTATTATGGGCATGCACACACACACACACACACACACTCACCACACACAAAGGATCAGAAATGATATAAATAATAAAGATGTACACATATGCAAATATTCCAGAAAGGAAAGAAATTTTATTTGGAAACTCCTGGTATTTATATATTACAGGAAACAATCTAGCCATTTGCTGAAAATTTCACAGCAAGACAGAAACAATTTTTGAAGTTCTGTGTCCCTACATTTAAAACAAGCTAAACTTACTTTGGCTTTGTTTCATGGTAAGATCTCAGGACATAGATAATTTCACTGATAGAGCATTCAACTTTAAGCATCTATTAAGAGCGCATGAAGAGACATCCAACCCGCTCAGATGAGCAGCACAACAAGCAGGGCTAGCGCTGACGCATGCTGTGCTGCTCAGAGCCTCCCGGAAGCGCTATAGGGGCCACTGACCTTATCCCATTCCTGTTTGGAGGTCACATCCTTATTCAAAAACTCTGCCATACCAAAGCCCATTTTCCGGCAAGCGTCAGCAATCACTGTTTGGTACTTCTCAGCCAGATTCCTAAATTCCAGGGAGATCTGAAATGTAAGCCATAAAAACAGGAAATGCAAAATAATGTACTTATATGATACTGAAAAGACACTTATGCAATCTCAGAGGGCAGATAAGCCAGCCCCACTCATCATGAAGCTACAGTGTCTCCCTCAGTCGAAAGCTGCACCTTTAAATCCCAGTTCAGTATCAGAGCTGATATGCCAGATTTCTTTCTTTATAAGCCCAAGCTCTGATATAGAAAAGTAGCATTCACTGGTTTTGAAACATGTTGTTCCTGCAAAGCTATCTTGTTTAAGTTCATGTAAGTGTCTATATGTTATCAAGATACAATATAAAAACAGCATGAGCAGGGCGCTGGTGGCTCATGCCTGTAATCCTAGCTATTCAGGAGGCTGAGATCTGAGGACTGGGGTTCAAAGCCAGCCCAGACTTTGAACTAATAAAACCACCAGAAAACTGGAAGTGGCGCTGTAGCTCAAGTGGTAGAGCACTTGCCTTAAGCTGAAGAGCTCAGAGACAGTGCCCAGGCCCAAAGTTCAAGCCCCATGACTGACAAAAAACAAAACAAAACAAAAAACAGCATGAATCTCATGATTTGTTTATGATGCATTTTTAAGAGGGATCTTGCTATGTTGCTGCACGGTAGCCTCAAACTCACGGTCCTCCTACCCCTGCCAGCTGAGCATCTGAGATTGCAGGCAATGCCACAGCACCTGGCTCCTCCAGGAAGCTTTTGAAAGGAAGTGCTATGAGACTGCCACATGGATGTGTGTGTGTATGCGTGTGTGCCTGAGTGTGTCAGGACACACCTGAGGCCTGGGGGTGTGCCAGTTGCAGAGCACCCCAGCAATTCAAAAGCCTAAAATAATGTGGGCTGAACAACACACGTGAAGCCCCCATAAAAAACCGTGAAATTAATCTGGACTTTGCAGAACAGCTGCGCCTAGTCAAAGCCAAAATCTGATTGGCCTTAACCAACTGGAGCTCTGCAAGCGTACCCCGTTGGGGACGGGCGTTCCTTGCACCACTCCTCCGCGGGACAAGTTCTATTTATAAGAGAACAGACCAATAAGGGCAGGAGGAGGCGCTTAGATTCTGAAAACAAACAAACACTTCCACTTCTGAGTTTGACCTATTCCTCTTTGGAACTTATTACATAAGTATGTAATTCAAGAAATGGAAAGAGGGCTGGGAAGGTGGCTCAGTGGTAAAGCGCTTGCCTTGCATGCATGATGCCCTGGGTTCGATTTCTCAGCACCACATAAGCAAAAAATGAAAAAAGCCAGAAGTGGTGCTGTGGCTCAAGTGGTAGAGCACTAGCCCAGAATTCAGGCCCCACAACCGGAGCCCCCCCACCAAAAAAAAAAAAAAAGAAATGGAAAGAAAATCAGCAGGAAAAAGTGACAAGGCAGAGCTCCGGGCTGCCCCAGCTTCCCCCTCGCCCCCCACCCGGCCGCAAGCTCTGCCCTCGTGACTCCAGGCTTCTTCCACTTTGCAGAGACCCTGCAGTAGACTCCCAGGTCCCAGGATCACTTCTGGCCAAAGACTTCCAGGTGCCCAGGGCTCAGAAGGGGAGGAGCTTAGGCAAACCTATTTGCAAGGCCCCAGGGACCCTTGAGCCTTTGAGGGTGAAAAAGTCAGGGCCTCTGACGTGGGCCAGAGTAACACCCTGGGGGGGGGTGGAGGGGGGGCAGGCTCAACCAGCCATGGCCTGTACCCTTAACCCTAGCAACTGGTCAGCCATTTAAACTGTGTGTCCAGGCTCAAGGAGATGCTGGGTTAGACCTGCCAGCCATTTAAACTGTGTGTCCAGGCTCAAGGAGATGCTGGGTTGACTGCCAGCACACATATGACTTCATGACTTCATCCAAGCCCCATTTTCCTCAATGCAGACTGAGAGGCCTTCTGGCTCGTTCGTTTGTGCTGGTACTGAGGCTTGAACTCAGGGCCTCTTGCTCAGCTTTTCCCTTTAAGGCTAATGCTCCACCACTTGAGGCACAACCTTATTGCCTGCTTTTTGCTGATTAACTGAGCTTAGGGTCTCATGAACTTTTCTGCCCAGGCTGGCTCTCAACTGCCACCCTCAGATCTCAACCTCATAAGCAGCTAGGATTTATAGGCATGAGCCATTGGCACCTGGAAGACCTTCGGCTGTGTTCAAGGAAACCGAAACTTCACAGGTCTTCTCATCCATGAGGATAGAAGGAGTTAACATCTGGCTGCATTCACATCTGGCTGCATTCTGTTCCCTTCTGCCCTATGCCAGGAACAATTTTCTGCTTTCTAACCCTCCTACTCCAAACAGGGAAAATTTAATTTCGTGTTCAAATCTGAAGCTTTCTGGCTAGTAATGGCCATACCTTCTAGTGATGGCCAGGCACAGGAAACCCATTCTCTGGTGACCACGCACCCTGAGACACTAACCTACCAGAGCCCACCTCAGCCCCAGCTCCACTGCCTCACTCCGTTCTCCACAAACTCCTTTGATTCATGGCGAACTGTATTACCCAATATTGGCTTTGGCTTTGGGAAGTGTTCTCAGCTACATGAAATATTTCTGCCCCGAGTCATTCTCAAACCTTCTTTCATAATGGGTGGGTCTCCTGTCTACCCAAATCCTCCTCACTAAGATTGACAGATTAGATTTGTCTCAGTAGCAAAAGCCACATAAGGATGGTTCTTCTCCAAGGGTCAGACTATTGTCTATAGAAAGAAGGGTTTCACACCAGCCAGGAGTGAGAAGAGCAGAGCCAGGATATAAAGCCCCAAGTTCAAGCCCTGGCACTGACATGAGAACCTGTAACACTGCTAAACCAAATTTGTATTTCTAAGCCAGGGAAGCATCATGGGCACATGCACAATGTAAACTTAGGGCTCTCGAGCCACTTTACTCCCATAAAATGGGCAGAAATACTTGCAGAAGGGGCTGGGAAGATAGCTCAGTGGTAGAGGGCTTGCCTTGCATGCCTGAGGCCCTGGGTTCAATTCCTCAGCACCACATAAGCAAAATGAAAAAAAGCTGGAAGTGGTGCTGTGGCTCAAGTGGTAGAGCACTAGCCTTGAGCTGAAGAGCCCAGAGTTCAGGCCCTACAACCAGACTCAAAAAAAAAAAAAAAGAAATACTTGCAGAATACATGTCATATACTATTCTAAGTAACTTATATGCAATTATTCAGTCCTTACGATTCTGACTTCAAAGCCACAAGTGGCAGATCGTCTGCCCTCACACTTCCCCACAGGTGTGACCTGGCTGAGCTACCAGACTCAGGGCACTCAGACACATTACCTACCAACAGATACGCTGGGATTCCAGCTCAGACAGTCTGCAGAGGATCTCAGCTGCAGGAGTTCCCAGCACACCATGCACCCCAGACTTGTTCATCTTTAGGTTCACTCACAAAACCCTACCAATCATCAACACACGTGCACAGAAGGGCTATGGTTCTGTACCGTGGGGAAGTCCTCGAGCACTTGTCGGTCCTTTTCTTTGCTCTCCATGAAGCGCCATTCTGGCTGGTAAAGGAAGGTGTGAAAGCTCTGCAGCAGAGGAACCTTCTTTTCCACGCTGATAGTCATGTCATCCTCCAGAGTGTCCAGAGCTCGGAGCACCAGGTAAAATATGCACACCGCATGGCTGCAAGAACGGGACAAGTGACCACACTGCAACACGCACCTGACATCCAAATCGGGCCTGGAGGCCCAGCGCTTGGGAGACTGAGTCAGGAAACCTTGAATTCAAAGCCATCCTGGGCTACAAAGCAAGACCTTGTCTCCAAATCACCAGCAAAAATGCTGGATGTGGAACTGTGGCTCAGGGCACCAACCTTGAATGAAAAGCAAAGGAACAGCACCCAGGCCTTGAGTTCAAGCCCAGAACAAAACAGACACACAGACAGACGAGCGTGCACGCGCGCGCGCGCACACACACACACACACACACACAAAACTGTAAAAAGATATTCAAACCCTCACAGACTTAATGAAACTTATTTTGGTTTTCCCATCTTAAACTAGAGTAAATAGACTTCAGTAGCTTGATAATAAAAATAAAAAAGTAAACTCCAGGGGGCTGTCACTACAGCTCCCAGAGCGAGTTTCGCAGGTGCTGTGCCAAGGGGGAGCGGTAGGCCAAATGTGTGGATGCGTTAGTATTTTGGAGACAGCGGCGTGAAAGGTCCGGTGACTTCTCAGCACGGGTGCCCTCTGAGGCAGCAAGTGGCCAACTTGCCCTGAACGTGCTGCAAGGGGAAAGCAGCGTGTGGCAAGCACAGGAAAGTGCCTGCGCTGGCTGGGGGCCAGGGTCAGGCGCCAGGCCAGCCGTGGGGGTGGAGAGGGCCAGGCCAGGGGTGCCTGGAAGGGCGATCTCAAGTAAACACGGGGCGCCCCCTCCCCCGCGCCCGCTGGCTCACCGCAGCTCGCCGTCCAGCGCCTGGATGACCGCGGCGAAGCTGCGGCTGGTCTGGTTCAGGTACTTGTAGCAAGTCTTCAGGCTGCTGCTGAGCGAGTCCTGTGGGCAGAGCAGACCGGGGGCGCTGGGCGGCGCGGCGGGGGGCTGCGCGCAGGCGCAGGGCAGGGCCGGGGCCCCAAGGCCGGGCCGCGGGCTCCGCGGGCGGGGCGCATCCTTGGGGGGCCAGGCGCGGCCGCGCCGGGGGGCGCCGGGGCTCAGCACCCACGTGCGCTTCAGCAGGGCCACGGCCTTGGTGCCGCAGGAGGCGGCGGCCATGGGAGCGCTGGGCCGGGAGGGCTGGGCTGCAGGCGCCCGGCCCTGCCCCCTGCGCCCCGCCCCGCCCTGCGCTGCGGCCCCGCCCCGGCCTACAAGGGCTCACCTCCTCCTTGCCCCGGACCCCCAAGGAGGCTGGAGGGGGAGGGGGCAAGGGCCGAGGGCCGCCCCCGTCCCGTCCCTTCCGCTCCCCCCTTTCCTTCCAACCCCCCCCCCACCCCCCGCAGCCGACCGGAGGCCACGCCAGCCCCAACACACACCGGCTGACCGGCCCCAACACACACCGGCTGACCGGCCCCAACACACACCGGCTGACCGGCCCCAACACACACCGGCTGACCGGCCCCAACACACACCGGCTGACCCCAACACACACCGGCTGACCCCAACACACACCGGGCTGGCCCCAACACACACCGGCCGACCCCAACACACACCGGCTGACCCCAACACACACCGGCTGACCCCAACACACACCGGCCGACCCCAACACACACCGGCCGACCCCAACACACACCGGCTGACCGGCCCCAACACACACCGGCTGACCCCAACACACACCGGCCGACCCCAACACACACCGGCTGACCGGCCCCAACACACACCGGCTGACCCCAACACACACCGGCTGGCCGGCCGCTCCGCCGCGGTTCCCGCCCACCCGGGCGCGAAGTGGGGACCCCACTAGTCTTGTACCCCGCGGACCCCGGCTCCACCCTGAAGTCTCCAAGGCTTTCCTCGACAGAAGGGGCCTTCCCACCGCCCGGAGCTCCTGCAGCTCCTGCGTGTCCCCCACTCCGCCCCTCACCTGTGCGCCGGGGACCCCGGGAGCCCGCCCCCCGCCCCCCTCACCTGTGCGCCGGGGACCCCGGGAGCCCGCCCCCCGCCCCCCTCACCTGTGCGCCGGGGACCCCGGGAGCCTGCCCCCCGCCCCCCTCACCTGATCGCGGGACCCGCCCCTCCCACCCCCCCCTCATCTGTGTGCCGGGGACCCAGGGAGGCCGCCCCCCCCACCCCCGTCTTCTGTGCCAGGGGACCAGGGAGGCTGGGACAGTGCCCAGGCCCAGAGTGTAAGCCTTACAACCGACTAAAAAAAATAGGGCATAATCTCATTGGATTTGAACATCAACAATCTCAGGAACTAGTTTAACAGACCCACACACTGCCTCTCCCTGCCTCTCCCCCATGCCTGTGAAGGGTGTAAGTTATACCCTAACACTCTAACCTGTAGTTAACCTTACTCTTCCCCCACCATTTTTTTCCTGTCTCTGTTTCAGTGAACCACCTGCACAGTCCCCTCAAGTGATCAGGAATAGTAATGTTGGCTTAGTGGAGTGGCTTAAGTGGTAGAGCAGCTGCTACACAAACATGATCAAAAAGAAAAAGCAGCAGCAGCCAGGCGCTGGTGGCTCACACCTATAATCCTAGCTTCTCAGGAGGCTGAGACCTGAAGATCATGGCTCAAGGCCAGCCCAGAGCAGGAAAGTCTGTGAGACTCTAACCTCCAATTAACCACCCAAAAACTGGAAGTGGAGCTGTAGTTCCAAGTGGTAGAGTGCTAGCTGCGATCAAGAAAAGCTCATGGACAGTGCCCAGCCCTCAGTTCAAGCCACAGGAGTAATGAAAGAAAAAAAAGGCAGAATACTGTGGGGAAATGTGACTGCTTCATGGAAAACACTACTCTACACATTTCCACGACTTGATTCCCCTGAGTTGTGTGATGGGGGGGGGGGGGGGGGGGGGGTAGGGCAGGTTGAGTCCCTGAGGTTCTCCGTGCCCATCCCTGGGGCCTCCAGATGTTTATTTCTATTGCTGACTGAGGGAGAAAGACAACAGGTACATTCCCCAGAACCCCAGGTAGGAAATCACAGGACCTGGGCATTTGGAGAAGGGAGAGTGGTACAATGCAGGGCTAAGGTGCGAGCTTGGGGCTCTAGTCCAGCGAGGAAAGGCAGTCCCCTTGGGAAAACAGCCACCCACTCACCCACCCACCCCTGCAGCCTCGTTCTGAATAAAACAGATTTGCCTAGCAAGAGAAAACACCAAACCCACCAAGTTCAGAACTGGACTTCAACATCCAGACTAGTAACCACCATTCCTGCCAAATATAATACACATGTTACCTTTCATCCCACACTCCAATGTTAAGAGATTACAGCTGGATACTGGTGGCTCACTCCTCTAATCCTAGCTGCTTAGGAGGCCTAGAGCTGAGCGCCAGCCATAACAAACCACTGGGTAGCTGTGGCTGAGGCTGAGTGTATGTTAACTTTTGGTCTTATTTTGGTCTCATTTCCTTCAGAAATGAAGTATCTCCTCCCCCGTCCCCGGCATTTTTAGGTTGTCAATCTTATGGTATGGGAATTAGAGAAATAACAGCATCTATAAGAAAGGAATGTAAAGTCCAAAAGTGGCCAGACCACATGTGAAAACTGACTCTAAGGAAGGGTCAAAGTCAGTATAGGATCTAGAAAGTGTAATATATAATAACTAAAGAACGTAAAACTGTTGGCCTTTTAATCTTTTTTTTTTTTTTTTTTTTGGCCAGGCCTGGGGCTTGAACTCAGGGCCTGGGTGCTGTCCCTGAGCTTCTTTTGCTCAAAACTATCACTCTATACTACTTGAGCCACAGAGCCACTTCTGGCTTTTTCTGTTTTTGTGGTATTGAGGAATCCAACCCAGGGCTTCATGCATGCTAGGCAAGCACTCTAGACCACTAAGCCACATTCCCAGCCCTGGAGGTGTGAGAGATAGAACTAAACATGAAATGCATTTGAGATATATGTATATATTCCTCACATAAAAAAAAAAGCATGCAATTGACACAGTATTTTCAGGGTACCTGCACTGTCCTGTCCTAGGAGGACAAGTATGGAATTTTCCATTTGTCCTACCATGTCAGTACACAAAGCAAAAGGATTCTGATTTTGGAGCATTTCATATTTTGGAGCATTTCAAGTTTCAAATTAGGTATGTCTAACCTGTAGTGACAATTCCCAAGAGGATCCCAAATAAAAATCTTAAGCATTTCAAGTTTAAAAATTATTCAAGCTAGGTACCAGTAGCTCACCCTGTAATCCTTAGCCTCTCAGAGGGTTAGATCTGAGGATCCTGGTTCAAAGCCAGACCAGGCAGGACAGTCAGTGAGACCCTGGCCTCCACTTAACTACCAGATGCTAAGGGGCCCTCGGGCACTAAGCTAAAGCCCCAGGACTGGCACACAACACACAAAAATCAACAACAGTAAAATGATTCAACAAGGCACAGAAGCTATTTAAACCTGCATTTCCCTTAGGCAGCCCTCCAAAGATTAATCCCTACCTGAGCAAGAAGCAACTTTCTCCCAACTGATTAAGTTTCCTTATGACATTTCCTATGTGCTGGCATTCACCCAAGTTTATCTTGTTTAAACTAAATGAAACTTCTGGAGGCAGTTTTGTTCATAAAGTCAGCTTCACATGTATTGATAAACCAGCTATTATTGTATCCAAGATGATCTCGAATCACATCACCAAATTATTTTTACATGCTACTTCCATTAGCCTGAGGTGTACAATCAAATAAGAGACTTGTATATCTGAATAGAGCTTTGGGAGCATTAAGTCAATGCGCAAGTAACACAATCCAAGCCTGAGTTGTAAGCTTGTTGTAAGGTGAAACACAGCTAGTAATAAAAGCCATTGGTGTGGGGCTGTGGCGGCTCAGGTCGCAGAGCACCTGTTTCTACCTGAGTTCAAATCCCAGTAACCAACTCTCACACCTACGTTCTACTCCTTTCAGTTTCAAACTTCTTCAGTCTGCTTATGCACACATTACACACACATAGGTGCTAGAGGAAACACATCAGTGTGATGCCTTCCTACATTTTCTTTTTTGTTGTTGTTTGGCAGGGTCCCACTATGTAATTGGGTCTGGCCTTGAACTTACCTCATAGCCCAGAATGGCTGGGAACTCAAGACCCTCCTGCCTGCATCGATCGTGCAGGTGTTTAAACTACAGGTGTCCACCACCAGACCCAGTCCTGAACAACTTTATAACACCTAATGGTTCTGACAAGATGGTAAACTCTGACTGTCTTGCTTGTCTGTTTACTATCTGCCATCCACAGGGCAGTAGCATGGGAACAGGTGTTCTGGATGTCATCTGAATGGTCACTAGAGGTGGCCTGGGCTGGGGCTAGACCTTAAAGGCTGAGGATTCTAAGTAATGAGATAAAAATAAAGCCATTTCCTTCAGATAGAAAACTCAAGTGTTCGAATTTAAAAAGAAACAAACAATAAAGGGTACCCCCAAACAAAGTACAGTTTTTATCCCATGGGGATAAAAACAAGCATGAAACCCTTCTGCCGGCGCCGGGTCATTCAGTGACTGCACAAGAACCGCTCCTTCGGAAGCCGTTAGGGACAGGCACCGACGCCAGGCAGCTGAGACACCACCAGCAGGTCCTGGTCTTCAGGCTGCGCACCTAATCCACCGGGGGAACACTTCCTCCCTCCGTACCGCCCGCCCGCCGCGGCCTCCCTCAGGTCTTTAGGTCCCAGGGCTCCCGCCGGCGACCCACCTTCCCATCGAATCTGGAGGCCGGGCACCGGCGGGCACCTGCGCGCCGCGAGCGGAAAGCGACGCCGCCTCTCCGCCAGGCCCACGGCTCGGCGGGGCGGGCAGGGGAGGGGGCCCGGCTGGCCCCCAGCCCTCCCCCTCGCCCCCAGCCCTCCCCCTCGCCCCCCCCGCCCTCCATGTCATCTCCCTCCGGCCCCCTGCTCTTCCCCTCCGCCCCCATGTCATCCCCCTCGGCCCCCCAGGCCCTCGCCCCCCACGCCATGTCATCCCCCTTGCCCCCCTGCTCTTCCCCTCCGCCCCCATGTCATCCCCCTCCGCCCCCATGTCCTCCCCCTCGCCCCCCCGCCCTCGCCCCCCACGCCCCTCCCCCACGCCCCCATGTCATCCCCCTCGCCCCCCGTCCTCCCCCTCTGCCCCCATGTCATCCCCCTCGCCCCCCGTCCTCCCCCTCCGCCCCCCCGTCCTCCCCCTCCGCCCCCATGTCATCTCCCTCGTCCCCCCACCCCCCTCCCCGGTCCCATCCAGGCCGCCGGCCGGTCCCCAGGCGCCCGGCGGGGATACAGGGATGCTCCACGCACCTGGTCCATCTTGGGAATCACCTTGCGCCCGCCCCCCATGCGGAAGCGCAGCAGGTTGTAGAACTCCTCGGGATGGCCTAGGCACTTCAGGAACTCCATGCCGGGAGCCGCCGGGCTCAGGGAACCGCTCTGGGAACCTTGGACCGACGCAACCCGCGTTCGGCCGACTGAGGTGGAAGAGTCGCAGCCGGCCAGGCCGCCGCGGAGGCGGGTCCAACGCGGAGGCACCCCGCCCACTTCCCGCCCATCCCAACCGGCAGCGGGCGATCGCGCGGCCACCTTGGGCTTGCGGGGTGGAGTGATGAGCCCTGATTGGCCAGGGCCTCTCGCACCAGGGAGACGACAGCCAATCAGCGGCGAGATGGTCCTGGCGTGACAGGCACAACCTAGAAGCCCATTGGAGAACTAGAAAGAGGCCGGCGGACGCGATTGGTTCCTCAGCGCAGGCTTTGTTTTCCTCCGCTCGCGGGGGCGCGGCGGGCGCGGCGGCCGCGTCGCGTGAGCTCCGGAGCTCAACGGGGCACTGGTGGCGAGCCCGCGTGTGGTTCTGGTTAGGAGTCCGCTGAGATCCGAGCACATTTAGTGCGGGCCCTGGGGCTTGAACCAGGGCCTGGACACTGTCTCTTCGCTTTTCCACTCCAGGCTAGCGCTTTACCACTTGAGCCACACTACTTCCTGCCTTTTGGGCGGTGAGTCTCCCCCTGGGCTGGCCTCGAACTCCGACCCTCCGAGCTCAGGCTTCCGAGTACCTGGGATTGCGGAGGAGAATCAGCAGAGCCCACCTGAGCAGGCTTTAAACCCCAGGCCCACCACCAAACTGCCGATCGGCCAGGCCGGCTAGGCTGACAGGTGCTTGCGGGCAGGCCCCAGGTTCTACCCCACCCCCGGAGAAAGGAGCGGAAGCTGCCCTACTAGGCGGCCCCTCCTGGTTATCAGTACAGCACACAGGGCTGTTGGCTCCCTGGCGGTTTGGCCTTCATTGTAGCTCCCACTTACCACAGAGAGCTGAAGCCTTAATCCGACCTGTAGGACTGTAAATCCCACACAGGATCACTAGCCCCAGATGCTGCCCACTAATGAAGCAGTGGCAGTCTTTAACATCACAATCATGAACAATCTAAGTCAGGTCATGAATTAATCCCATAATTCATGACCCAAGGAAGGGGTGAGTGCTCTTTTAAGAGAAAGCCATGCAGGCACTCTTCCCCATGTAGGGGACTGTGAGCAGGGACCACCCACAAGCCTGGAAGGAATGCTCAGTCAGCGCTGACCTTGGACTTCTGTGGACAGACCCGAGTGTGTATCTACTGCCACCCAACTTTTGATATTTGGTTGTGGCAGCCTATACCATGGCAGTGGGTCTGGACCTTGTTAGGTCTGGGTTCCTTGGCACCTTCCGTAGTTCCTAGATTTTTTCACCATAAAACGAGGAGAGTAAGAAATGAGTATAAGCCAGGCACTGGTGGCTCATGCCTGTAATCTTAGCTACTCAGGAGGCTGAGATCTGAGGATATCGGTTCAAAGCCAGCCCTGGCAAGAAGATCCCTGAGACTCTTAGCTCCAATTAACCACCAGAAAACCGAAAGTGGCGCTGTGACTCAAGTAGGAGAGTGCTCACCATGAGCTGAAAAGCTGACAGCGCCCAGGCCTATAGTTCAAATCACACAACCAACGACGACGAAGGAGAAGGAAGAAGGAGAAGAAAGAAGGGAGAAGGAGGAGGAGGAGGAGCAGGAGGAGAAGGAGAAGAAGAAGAAGAAAGAAGAAATAATAATAATGAATATAGCTAGGTACTGGTGGCTCACACCTGTAATCCTGGCTACTCAGGTGGGAAAGTCCCTGAGACTCTTATCTCCTATTAACCACCAAAAATCCAGAAGTGGAGCTGTGGCTCAAGTGGTAGAGTGTTGGCCTTGACCAAAACAGCTCAGAGACAAAACCCAGGCTGTGAGTTCAAGCAGTGGGACCAGCATTAAAAAAAAAAAAAAAAAGAGCATGTAGCTGCATGGGTTGTTTGGCAGACAATGCACAAGAATGAGCTTAAGGGCTGTGAAGGTGGCTCAGTGGTAGAGCGCTTGTCTTGCATGCCTGAGGCCGAGTTGGATTCTTCAGCACCACATAAGCAAAAAGAAAAAAGCCGGAAGTGGGGCTATTGCTCAAGTGGTAGAGCCCTAGCTTTGAGCTGAAGAGCTGAGGGACAGCACCCAGGCCCAGAGTTCAGGCCCCACGACCAGACCCCCCCCCCCCCAAAAAAAAGAATGAGCATAAGTGGTAAGCACCTGTTGTGAGGTAAGGTCATAATGTGGGAACACTTAATTCAGGGCAAGTCCGGATGGGGTGTGCCCTCTCCCTGAGAACCCTCAATGCAGGGTGAACATATAGTGCAAGGTGGGTCCTAAATTCAAGATGAATCTCCCATCCTTCTGGGGGAAGGCGCAGTGGTGAGCCCTCAATGCTGTGTGAGCACCAAGTGCAGAGCAGGCAGATGACCCCAATGCACAGTTCACGTGACCATCAAAGAATCCGAGCACAGTGGAGTGCGTCCCTTTTGCAGGCAACAGTCAATAGTTCCAGGAAGACGAAGAGAAGAAAAGCCAGCTTTGATTTCTCTCTCATCAATCACTCCCTCCTCCCACCCTCTCCTGCTCTTTCTAGGGTGAGTCACCTGGCCAGCCCAGCAAGCCCAGATCACCTACACAGAGAGCCCAGCTATTCACACCAGAAGACCTTTCTGGGCTAGCAGTGGAGCTCAGTGTAGAGAGTGGTCCCACACAAGCCAAGCAGCCCGGTGCAGCACTGCCCCCCCCCTCCCACACACACACTGGAGCTCAGTGTAGGGAGTGGTCCTACACAAGCCAAGCAGCCCGGTGCAGCACTGCCACACACACACACTGGAGCTCAGTGTAGGAAGTGGTCCCACACAAGCCAAGCAGCCCGGTGTAGCACTGCCACACACACACACACACACACACACACACACACACACACACACACACACTCACACACACACACACACACACACCCTTCACTGCCAGATGAAGATGATACAAAAAATAAGTTTTATTTTCATATCTGTGCTCAGGTTTCAGCTAGGTTTTTCTAGAGGAACTTTCTGTACATTTCTTGACAACTGAATTGTTCAACCATCAACAGTCACCCGTATATCAGGTTAAGGAGTAACAGGTAGCTTTCCCTTAAAAGCCATGGGTACACCTGCTGCCCTGGCAAACCTCTTGCGCCCAGGTGAGTCCTGTGTCTCCTTGTGGTGAGAGGAGCAGATGAGCAGCTCCAATAGAACCAGGACAATGTCTTTTTCCTGTGTCTCTATACATACCAAACCAACAAAGTTCCCAATACACATTACTCACAAAGCAACCCTGGGTGCACTGTCGTCCCAGTGTTCATTTATGCCGTTGTTCTGGGTGAATACAACCATTTTCCCAGTGTTCATTTCTGCCCTGCTGTTCCGGGCGCTCTTCTTCCCACTGCCAAAATTCTAACAGTAGAAAGTAGGAAGCCCCGAGGCTCCCAAGAGTGAACTGAACCAGAAAAGGAAAAATCTACCTCAGTAAAAGCTGTGCTTTCAACACAACTCCAGTGACATAAAGATCAACAATGCTGACCCTCCTATCATGCTTCTCTTACCCAGCCAGCCCCTCCCCTGTCCTCTGTCCCGGACACGGACATGGCCCAGTACCCAAGGGCAAGTGCCGTCAAGTAGCTCCTGAGAGCCTCAGCAGAGTCCCGGCTACTGCGGTTCTTCAGGGGGAAGAGGAGGCTGGCATTGTGGGCACCACCAGGTGAGCCTCTGGAGCCCGGCTGGAGGCCCAAGTGCCTCCTTCAGGACCTGATGCCCAGCAGGACACTGCTCCTTCTGGTAGATCTGCATGTGACGACGTGTGCCCTGGAACTTGTCCTTCAGCCATTCTGCACTGAACTGCACAACATGGTCCACCAGGGCCTCCAGCTGTGAAGGTGTCAGGAGCACCCCTGGAGTAAGGGGGTGGATCCCTGCTCGGTACAAGGCTTCATTCTTAATGATGTTCCCTGCAACACAGCAAGCGGAGGATGAGGGTGGAAACCATCCCCAAATGAAGCCACAGCTGGAGGGATGGCAGCAGACGCATGGGAAGACGTGGCGCCCTGCCGTCACAGGAGGCAGCGTCTGAGTCCACGGCTACTAACCGGGCTTGGCCGTTCTTACCCTGTGGAGACCAGGGGTAACACCGCCATATTGCTGTGGCCACTGCGCAGTGCTGCTGCTGGGCACCGGGACGGGTGCTTCTCAGTGAGCAGCATGGCAGCGCTGGCCAGATCCTCCCTGGTCCGCAGCGGGTCACGCCTTGGCTGTGCTTTAGAAGCTGGTTGTGGCACTTCCTGCCGTGCCACGGGCATGAGACCAGCAGGCTCTTCAGCCAGGCCCTCTCTACTTTCTCCAACCACCCATCTCTTCTCCCACCCGGAAATGTGCTATCTCAGCACTCCGGTCTATAGCAGAGGGAACCTGCTTCTTGCTTGTGGCTTCCCAGCGCCTAATGCTGACCTGATGCTTCTGTGCCTTGACAGCATCAAGCTCCAGCTGCAAGAGCAGCAGACATCAGCAAAATGAATGTGGGCTTCCGTCCCCGCAGTCCTGGGCCGGGCCCTCCCTCCGTGCCTCCATGCCACCATGCCACTCTGCATCAGGCAGTGGGGAACGCCAGGGGCGTGGACACGACCTCTGCACTTCGGAAGGTCACGCTCCAGTGCAGTTGTCAGGTCCCAACAAACATCCAGTCAGGGTGAGAGAATTTAGGGCTTGTCTGATGGAACGCTCTCAGTTCAAAAGCAAGGGAAAGCTCAGGAAACTGAGTGGTCCCCCTCAAGACCCGCAATACTGGTGCAATGGGAGGTGGGGACCCCGAGGTCTGGTGACACCCAGGGGAGGGCTTTCTCACTGCACAGCCCGTGACTGGCCCTTTCCCACGAGGCTTACCTAACCCTGAGAAGAATCTCTGGTCCATTAGTGTGTAGCACACAGGCTGGGCCCGCCCCAGAGCCTCCAGGGCCTGTCCTCGATGGAATGCTTCTGACAAGATGTCGCAACTGGGGCTGAGCTCTGGGGGAGGGCTCCAGGACATTTGGCAATTGTAGAATGCCAGGAAGCCACCACCACCGAAGTGCAGGACCAACCTGGGAAGGGAGTCAGGTCATACTCACGGCAAGACCACAGTGCGGTCAGGCCAGAGGTGCATGTAGTGACCACTACAGTCAGGTCACACCTCTGTATGTCCAGGCCCCACGCACACACAACCACCACTGTGCCGGTCAGGCCCAGTGCACACACAACCACCATGCCAGTCAGGCCCTGTGTACACACAACCACCCCAGCGCTAGTCAGGTTACAGGTACCAGAGTCAGATCACAGTACACAGTGGCCTCCATGTGCTTAGGACACACCCAGCATCCATCACGGCAGCACCAGGCCTCAGGGAAACGTCGCCTTCAGGTCACATACATATATACGCACACGCACCTGCCACCAGACAGCCAAGCCACACCACGTAGCGGCCACTGTCATGTCGCCCCCACGCACAGCTCCTATTCCACTGTCAGCTCACATGGACGTTCAGTTTCTGCACCATCAGTCCTGATCAACCTGGGGAAGCTGACGGGGTCCCCAAAGAGAGAGAGGGATAGCTCATCAAAAGTCAAACACTTCTCAGGTATTAATGGAGTAGCTGAAACACTGCAACGTATCTACTGTAGCTTCATTTTTCTCATTACAACAATCCGAGTTTACAAAAGGAAATCGAGAAAGCAGAAAACTCTGAAGTTCTGAAGATACGGCTACATGACCAGAAACAAGGCTCGTGAGTGAAAAGAAGGCTTCCGAGGGGGCCAGCCTCAGGCCAGATTTCCCAGACACACCTACCTGCCCTCCCCACAGCCTGCCCTCCCCACAGCTGCCAGATAAAGCTCAGGAAAGCACAGTAGCCTCACAAACTAAGAGAGAAAGGGCTGCTTTGTAAAGGTAGCTAGGGCTCCACAAGAGGAAGAAAAGGGAGAACAGGAAGAACCAGAGCCTGCCCCTGACCTAGTTAGTGTCCTAGAGAGGACAGAGAGAAACTCAGATAGGCATAAACATAGATAGGGAGCTATTCAAGAAGCAGCTCTCACCCAGCAAGAAGGAAATGGGTAAGACTCTCAAGATAAGGAAATACAGAGGAGGAAAAATGGTGAAGAGGGCTGGATTTTGTAGAAAATACAGTGAGGTCCAGATTTTCCACTTTGTAAATAGTACTATTGAGCCAGATGTAACATTTCATAATAAGCACTGCTGAGATGGTGATTATGATAGTGAGGTAAAGAACTGTGATTTAGTTAGGAAAGAATTTTGAAGCAAAACTACCCATTTAATACTTTTAATACGCGGGCTGGGAAGGTGGCTCAGTGGCAGAGCGCTTGCCTTGCATGCCTGAGGCCCTGGGTTCGATTCCCCAGCACCACATAAGCAAAAAATAAAAAGCCGGAAGGGGCACTATGGCTCAAGTGGTAGAGCGCTAGCCTTGAGCTGAAGAGCTGAGGGACAGCGCCCAAGCCCAGAGTTCAGGCCCCACGACGGACCCAAAAAAAAAAAAATACTGTTTAATATGCTTAATACTAATTATTTAAAATAACCCAGAAATCAAATTCCAAACTAGTATAGCAACCTCAGACATTGGGGTGGATGTCATAGAAAAGAAATTAGCAAATAAAAGTATGTTTTACGTGTTTTCACTTTTTTGGATTTTCCTCTTTTTTGAAAAAAGGGTTCACAATATAGCCCAGACCAGCGACTTGCAATCCTACATCTATACTACCCAAGTGATGGAATTACAGGTATCTGCTACTATGTTTGTATCTTAAAAGAGTCATCTCAGGGAAGTGGCGCTGTAGCCCAAGTGGTAGAGTGCTTGCCTTGAGCTGAAGAGCTGAGGGTCAGCACCCAGGCCCAGAATTCAAGCCCCATGACTGACAAAAAAAAAGATTCATCTCAGAGGGAAAGAGGAAAAGAGTAAAAAAGGGTTTAATCTTTTGTAATTAGCTAATAAAAAATACAATTTAGCAGCCATAAAACAAGGAAGAAAAGGAACTTGGTAATTCAACAAAATTAGGAAAACAAAGTACATCTGGTCAATTAGACAATGCAATTTATTTGCATGTATGAAAGTAGAATAAATTCATCTGTTGAAACTGTTGTAAGGAGAAGAAGAAGCCAGGTGCTGATGGCTCAGGCCTGTCATCCTAGCTACTCAGGAAGCCGATATCTAAGGATCAAGCCTCAAAGCTAGTCCAAGCAGGAAAGTCTGTGAGACTCTTATCTCCAATCAGGCACCAAAAAAACAACTGAAGTGGTGCTGTGGCTCAAGTGGTAGAGCACTAGCCTTGAGCAGAAAAGCTCAAGGACAGTGCCAATGCCCTGAGTCCAAACCCCAGAACCACATACATACATACATACACAACACACACAAAAACTAAAGAGGAAAAGGATGAGGGAGAGTGGTAGAGTAGGTGAGGTCGATGGGGTACCTCGTAGAATGTGCAACTGGCACAATGTCAGCACATTCACAATGAAACCCCTGGAAGGGGCACTGTGGCTCAAGTGGTAGAGCACTAGTCTTGAGCACAAAAGCTCAGGGACAGTACCAGGGCCATGAATTCAAGCCCCAAACTGGAACAAATAAAATTATTTGGAGGGGGGGTTGGCAGGAAGGAGGGAGGCCAAAGAACAGGTGAGCTAAGGTAATCATTGTGTTCAGTTTTTTTTTAAAGAGTGATAAGAGAAACACTGTTAACTACATAATTTTTTTTGCCAGTTCTAGGACTTGAACTTAGGGTCTGGCACTGTCCCTGAGCCTCTTTTCTCAAGGCTCTCCACTTGAGCCACAACGCCACGTCCAGCTTTTTCTGTTTATGTGGTACTGAGGAATTAAACCCAGGGCTTCATGCCTGCTAAGCAAGCACTCTACCACTAAGCCACATTCCCAGCCCCTACATAAAAATTTAAAATCCCAAAGGCCAATAAGCTTCATGAATCAAAGGGCACAAGCATGGAAACAACACTGGCAACACGTATCACAAAAAATGACCAACCTTCCTGTCAAGAGGTTTCAAGTCAATAGTGCTCATACATATGGCCAAATGCTCAGAAGAATTCTATTAAGTCAGCACATAAAAATGTGCAACCCTGGGCTAGACACGGTCACACCTGTACTCCCAGAAACCCCAGGAGGCAGAGATGTGGAGGATCGTAGCTTGAGGCAAACCCAGGCAAAAAATTAGTAGGAATTTATTTTAACAAACCAAGCAACGTAGTTCAAATCTGTAATCTCAGCTATGTTGGAAGCACAGGTAGGGAGACCACACAGTTGAGGCCAGCCTGGTAAAAACACAAGAACCTATCTGAGAAATAAAGCAAAAATCCTGGAGGCATGACTCAAGTGGCAGAGTGCCTGCCTCGAAGTTCCAAGCCTTGAGTTCAAACCCCAGTGTCACTAATAGGCAGCTTTAAGAATATGCTCTCTCTGCCCGGCGACAGTGGCTCACGCCTGTTATCCTAACTACTCAGGAGGCTGAGATCTGAGGACTGAGGTTCCAAGCCAGCCTGGGTAGGAAGTCTGTGAGGCTCTTATCTCCAATTAACCAGCAGAAAACCACAAGTGGCCCTGTGGCTCAAGTGGTAGAGCACTTGGATTGAGCTGAAGAGCTCAGGGACAGCACCCAGGCCTAGAGTTCAAGCCCCATGACCTACCAAAAAAAGAAAAGAAAATGTTCTTTCTCAACCAGCAATTCCTGTGGGAATTGATCCAAAGGAAATAATCCTAAATGTAGGAGAGTTTTATACGCAAAGCTACTGTTCTCAACATTCATAGACTTAAACTAGGAAAACCTTGTCCCTCCTCCTGTTGCAAAGACCCCAACAAGACAGCACGTTACCTGGGCATGGGGTCCCTCCAGTCACCTCTCTTGTTGGCTTTCTTTGCTCTGGAGAAGTTGTTCACCCAGACGCTGCCGAACAAACCAAACCTGACCTGCAGCCACGTCTGGGCACCTGCTGCAGGGCTGCGTCCTCCCGGGCACTCGGTGCTGCTGGCCCTGCTGGAACCAGGCTCCAGAGAGCAGGCCGCACCGGCACAGGTGTGCGCACTGCTGGGCCCCGAGGCCAGCGTGGGGTCCACAGCATCATCCTTCTCCGCTCCTTTCTGGAGAGACTCTGGCAGCGGGTGGCTTCCAGGTGGCTCCCGCTCTTCACTAGGATCAAATCGAAGGAATAATTTCTTGCCATGCACCTAGAAAAATATAAACACAGTTTCCAAGCCCTGTAGGCCCAGGCAGGGGCCCAAGGGCTCTGCAGACAGACGTGGCCTCAGACTGACTCTTCGCCCACAGCTTCCTGAACTGCTTGCTTTGGCTCTCAATTCAGTGCTTAGGGCAGCTGGCTCATGGAATTAGATTAGCTCTAAGATAGACCTGCTCCAGACAGCACAGCTACTCTACACACCTAATGGGTTTGGTACTATCCAGGGGTTAGCTAAGTAATACATACCAACTGCCACTCTTTTATTCAATTTAATGAATTTCCTTTCTTCTTGCCAATCCTGGGGCTTGAACTCAGGGCCAGGGCACTGTCCCTGAGATGCTTTTGCTCAAGGCTAATAACACTCTACCACTTGGAACCACAATGCCACTTCTGGCTTCTTCTGTATATGTGGTACTGAGGAATCAAACCCAGGGCTTCATGCATGCTAGGCAAGCACTTTACCACTAGGCCACCTTCCCAGCCCATAATTTATTTTCTATGCTAGAACTAATCAATCAGCATGCACACACACAAACTGACTATACCCAGAGATAACACTCAATAAAATATAGTGCCTTTCCCAGCAAATTTGGCTTGCCTGGTCTGTAACCTCACCTGGGTATCAAGGAGCCACAGCGACTGAAGGACCGCAGGGCAGAGCTTCTTACTACTGCCCCCTGTCTTGACCACCTGCTGGCCCACAAAGGGGGAGACCAGGTGGTGGAATTTCCTCAAGGATGGTCCTTCTGGCATCCCTGTGGGCAGAAACAGGCAAAAGAGGTCACTGGACTTAGTCTGTCCCTCCCCATCTTACCCACTCCTCCCCTCTCTCCCACCCTCCCTACACACACTTTTTGTGGTGCTGAACTCCAAGCAGCTGGTTTTTGCTATCAACTCCAAGAATATAAATGGCCAAAAGAGAGCAGGGCTGAGGGTGCGAGTCAGAGCACAGAATGGCCAGCCTCCTGTGAATGCTTTCTCTTCCCAGCCCAGACATGTCTCCTGACAGCAACAGTGTGCTCAGCAGCGGATCGACAGCACCATGCACTTCAAAAGCAGCCCACTCCAGGCCTGGGCCCTGTCTCTTAGCTTTTTCTCACAAGGCTAGTGCCTGAGCCACAGTTCCACTACCAGCTTTTGGGTGGCTAACTGCAGGTCAGAATCGCATGAACTTTCCCACCTCGATGGCTTTGAACTGCGATCCTCAGATCTCAGCATCCTGGCAGCTAGGAGCCCTGCCAGCCTTTGTAACTTTTTGTGTGGACCTTGGACCCCTAACTCATCTTCTCTCCTGGTTTCACCGCCTCCCCTTCCCTGGGAAGTCATTTCAATCCTCAGCTGCTGACTTATGGAGGTGGACCCCTAGGTAGGGGAGAAGCAGGAGGTGACATCCGGGCAGGCGGAGCTGACAGGTGCAGCAAGCACGGAAGCAATCATGCTCACAGAGCCAGAGGCTGTCTCCACGGCAACTACAGATCAGTACCCAGTGATCCTCCCGGGAAGGCCAGCGGCGTCCGCCCCAGCACCAGACCCTGTGGGCTCGGGGGTCCCGGGTCCCCGGGAGGCGGCTGGCATTTCGGAAACACCCTTTAAAGTGGCTTTCAACTGCACACCCAGGGACGCGGCCCGGGCCCACCCAGCTTCCGGAACCCCCCCCACAAAGGCCGCCCGACTAACACGGGGTCCCAGCCTGGCCCAGCCCCCTGAGAAAGTTCTGGAAAATGCAAGAAGCTTCTGGAAAAACGGGAGAGTTCCGGGGAAAGCTGGCGTCTTCCATGCACGCCAGTGTGGGGCGGGAGCGAGGGTCTCGGGACCGCCCTCCGCCGCCTTCGGGGGACCCCGGCTAAGACCAGACGCGGCCTGTTCCCACGAGGGAAACGCGTGACGACGCGGGCACGTGCGGGCGGCCGCGAGCGGCCTCCGACCGCGCGGGGAAGGGGCCCGCGGGGGACCGCGGACGGCGGCGGGACTCACCGGCCGCGGGTGGACCTGAGCCCGCGGGTGCTCCGCGCGCGCGCCCGCGTAGCCGCACGCACGCACGCACGCCCTCTGATCCGACAGACCGGGGCCGGGCGCGAAGCGGGGCCGGGCGCGGGGCGGGGCCGGGCGCGGGGCGGGGTCGGGCGCGGGGCGGGGCGGGGCGCGGGGCGGGGCCGGGCGGGGCGGGGCGGGGCCGGAGGCGTTCATCCCGCCCTCCGGGATGCCGAAGGCGGGGCTCCCAGAGTGGGTGGTGCAGGGGCGGGGCCTGCTGTGTGAATCCCGCCCACAGGGGAAGGCCGTCGGCCAGGCTCCCTGGGTGGGTGGTGCAGGGGCGGGGCCTGCTGTGTGAATCCCGCCCACAGGAGAAGGCCGTTGGCCAGGCTGGGTTGGTGCAGGGGCGGGGCCTGCTGTGTTAGCCCAGAGAACCCTAGCAGCTGAGATCGTTTCTGCCTCGACCTCTCCAGGGTTAGGTGTCTGTCTCCACACCCAGAACCGCTTCCGCTCTGCAGGAGAAACGGGTGGGGTGCAGAGACCCCGGTCCTGGAGTCCGATGGACACGCCTGCGTTCTGATTCTTCACTCGTGGCCTGGTGACCAGCCACGGGACATCTGAGATCCACGGGCTGCGTGCGTGTGGATCGTACGTCCACTGGCAGTGTCTGACGGGCAGCAGTGCTCAATCCGCCGTGCGTGTTTTTGTTGGAAGGACTGGGGCCGATCTCGGGTAACCGGCCGGGACGGGGGCGGATGCGGACGCCCTCTCCCGGGCAGCCCCTCGCTGCAGCCCCGTGCCTGGGTCCGGACCTTTCTCCCGAGGCCCGAGTGAGGCTGGGCATGTTCCCTGGATGGCAAAACTTCAGGGTCTGTACCCTCGGGCGAGACCCCTTGATCTTTAAATGAGTCAGCAAGTCACCCAATCAGACTTCTTTCCCTTGGCAGGATTGTTTTCGTTCCGGCCAGCGGCTGGAGACCCCGGATACCCGGGCGACACCAGCTTAGCCAATCCAGGCCTTGCAGGACAGTGCTGACGGCTGGGTTTCCAGCTGTGGGACCTCCCCGGAGCCCGCGGTGGCTTCAGAGGCCTTGATGGCGGTCCCAGCCAGCTGGAGGGTTGGCCTTGTAGCTAAAGAGGAAGATCACGCTGCCTTCACTTTGTCCCGCCAAGCATGGGAGCACTGAAGACAGAGTCGAACTGGTCAGCCGGAAAAGCCAGCCTCAGCCCTGGACTACACCGGAGCTGTAGAGCGAGGGTTCTTTTTTTTTTTTTTTTTGGGTCCGGTCGTGGGGCCTGAACTCTGGGCCTGGGCGCTGTCCCTCAGCTCTTCAGCTCAAGGCTAGCGCTCTACCACTTGAGCCACAGTGCCACTTCCGGCTTTTTTCTTTTTGCTTATGTGGTGCTGAGGAATCGAACCCAGGGCCTCAGGCCTATACAAGGCAAGCGCTCTACCACTGAGCCACCTTCCCAGCCCCAGAGCGAGGGTTCTTAATTGGAGGAATATAGAAAAGCTTCTGGAGTTCATAAAGCCCTATTTCAGGTCACAACCTGCAGCAGCCCAGAGGACGCCAAGAGGGCCCCAGAGTAAAACACATGCAGATGCAGCCAAGGTGCATCAAGCCGCTCAGCATGGCCTCAAAATCGCTGTCAAAATTCCCAGAATCCTGAGACTTATGGATACAAAGCCCCTCAAAGAATGTGCCTGCATGGGGGGGAGGGGGGAGGCTGGGAAGGGAGGTGAAGGATAAACAAAGGAGGAGGCTGCAATGCTTGGTAAGAAATGTATGCATTGTCCTGCTTATGTAATTGTAATCCCTCTGTACAGTATGTTCTCAAATAAAATAAAATTAAATTAAAAAAAAAAAGAATGTGCCTGCAGAGACCCAGAGACTCTCCCACTAGGAAGCCACAAACGGTTTCTAAGTGTCAAAAAGTCCCTAAGTATCTGTCCATTTGTATCCATCACCAGATCACAAAAAAGCCCTTGCCTTGACGTGGGCTCTCAGCTTAGTGATCTCCTTCTTTTGGTGTGTGTGTGTGTGTGTGTGTGTGTGTGTGTGTGTGTGTGTGATATTGGGATTTGAAGTCAGGGCTTGTTATGATGCTTGTATGCAGACACTCTTGCCACTGAGCCATCGTACCAGCCCTGTTTATTGTTGGTTATTTTGAGGAGTCTTGCTACATGCCTGGAACATGAGTGTGGGCCTGGGAAGCATCTGCTTACGCTACGTCTCCAGTCACATAACTAGGACAAGCAGAAAAACACCACCTTGCCTGGCTTTCCATTGAGAAAGGGACTCAGAAACTTCTGCTGAGCTGGCCTCAAACCATGATCCTCCTAATCTCAGCCTCACAACTAGTTAAGATTATGTACATGAGCTACCAGCACATAGAACTCTTTTTAACAGAGTTGAACTGTCATAATCTTCATTCCTTTAAAAACTGAGAACTGAATATGATGGCACATGCCTATAGTCCCAGCACGGAGAAGGCAAAAGCTGGGAGGATCTTAAGTTCAAGGCCAACCTGGGCTATATAACTCTGTCTCCAGAAGAAAAAAAAAAGTATAGTTTACATGCAGCTGTATTTTTAATGTATAAAAAATGAGGAAAACTAAAGCGATTATGTAGCTAGAACTGCTGAAGATGTGGGAGCTGTGGCGGGAGCAGGGCACAGGGGACTGCAGGGGGCTAAAGCTGGGGTCACTTTAGGACATATCCAAGGAAAGGCGCCCTTTCCTCGAAGGTGTCACAAAGGTAGGACCTGGGGCTGATGTCCTGAAGGTGTTCCTGACTTCCTGCTACAGCCAGCCACGGGGGTGGGGGTGGGGATGAGAGGGGGCACAGCTTGAATCCAGCATCTTTTTGAATGGCACTGACATGTACCCCACCCCCAGCATGCCATCCAGAAACAACATCTCTTATGCTATCTTGATGGGGAGTGTCAGGTCCAAGTGAGCAAAGAGGCTGCTTATTCTGTTTGGAGTGAGGTACCAGTTCATCGTGAGGCGATCAGATATTATATGGCATTTGTTCTAAAGGAAGTAGCACATATTTTAAGCAAGTGTGTACTTCCTATGGCCAACATGAGCCCCTGTAGCTTTAGGGTTTGAATCTATTTGCAGAGTTGCATAATCTATCAGGAACCTGTGTTCCTGGCAGTAGCCTGATTTCAACTGCTGGGGTTTGAACTTAGGACCTAGGTACGTGCTAGGCAGGCACTCTACTGCCTGAGCCACACCTCCAGTCCAGTAGCTTGATTTGGTAAGTTTGGCTATTCCTTTGCCAAACTTTGCTGGTTTTATAGAGAACAGTGTTTTTTTTTCTACCTGCTGTGGAAAGTTAAATGATGCCCCGATGTTCAGCAGGTTTGGCAAAAGCCAAGTGACAGGTAGGACCAGTCTGGATGGGGACAATCTGCAAGTGTTTGAAGTCAGGGTCTGAGTTCAAACCCAGGGATGGAGCCACAGCGTGGCCTCAGGGACATTCCTCCCCTCTCAGCCACGTCTGGAGGAGCAAATTGCTGTTCTGTCACCTAAGAAAGTAAAGCCACAGGGTCAGGTAGGACAAAGCTCCAGCCTCCAGGCGTCCATTTGGATTAAACCAGAAGGCAGAGCAAAAGAGGCAGAAGCAGTGGGGATCACGTTCTAAGGTGCATGTTCAGCCAGGGCGCCTGGAGAGGTCATCTGCTGCCCGGGAAATGGAGCCTTGGGAGTCCAAACAGGAGCTATTAACCGGGCTTCCCCAACCCCCCTGCCAACCCACGCAGGGCAGGGCGCCTCCTGCTTCTACCCACGGGGCAGGGGCAGGGCTGTTGGGTTCAGGTCACAGCAGCCCTCTCTAATGAGGAAAAGCCAGAGGTGACCCAGCCAAGGGCTGGGCCGCACACCCGGTTCACGAGCCAGCACTGCCCCAGACATCCAGCTGCCGACAGGATGGGGGCAAGTCCTCAGCGAGCGGCCTGCAGAGGATCTGCGGAGAGACTTGGCGCCCAGCACCGCAGCACTGTTCCATTAAGGGAGGGAGGAGCAGGGAGGGATACGGATAAATTTATTAGTTAAATACTGATTTTACAGCCATTTCACCTTAAGACCATGTTAACAGGTTTGCGGGGTCGGGAAAGGATGGGAGGGCGGCCTTCAGGGGGAAGACAACGTCCAGGATGATTAGAACAGGATCTTGGTTCAAAGATGTTCTCTGCAACGACCAGAGGTGTGTGGGGAGGGGCGGCGTTGGGGAGGGGATGGAGCAACGCCACAGCCACGGCTGAGGACGGGACAGACATGGTCAGCTCAAGGACAGTCTAATGGCCCTGGAGGCCGCAGTGCCGTCTCGCATCCGGCACCTTCTTTCTTCCCATGGGTTTCGTTTGGCTCCGGATTTGCTTCCCACGGATCTTTGCAAACTCTCGTGTGTTTCACCTTGTGGACAGAGGCTCTGTGGAGGATAGGTGCAGGTCAGGCACCGTCTGACCCGTGGAGAGGCCAAGGCCCTGGCGGGCTCCTAGAGTCCTGGGGCAGGCCGCTGTCCACAGATGGGGGGCGGGGGCTCCCAGGTAGAGATGAGCATCACCAGCGTTGCTATAGCAGCAGGTTTTGTCCATCCTTGGAGCCCTTGGCATGTGGCCTGGCGGCAGACCCGAGGGCCACTGGGGGACCACACTACCCAACTCTTCCCTGGCCAAGGGAAGGGCATGTTCAGGGAAGGCGGAGCTCAATCACCGAGGGCAGGCTGGGGAGGGGCGGCCAAGCTGTGTTTCCTGGAGTGGTCCCATGTGGTCATGCAGTCTCCTCCTCCTTCTCCTCCTCTGTCTCCCCGGAAATGCTCCAGGCTGCACCTCGAGTGTGGAGGCAGATTGCCACGCCTCGGGGGGAGTGTTAGGCCAGGCCAGGGCTGCCCCGCGGGCGGCACCCCGCTCCGGCCCAGGCAGAGGCTCCGTGCAGCCTGCCTGGGAGCCCAGAGCCCCGGGCCATCTGGCTGTCCTCAGGTCCCCAGCACTGGAGCATGATGGAAAACCACCGCCCTGGGTCACAGTGTCAGGAAGAGGGGAGAAGCCCCTGGCCTCTGTCCAGCGCAGTGGGGGAGAATGAGAACTGTCCAGCTCCAGGCCTGAGATCTGGCAGGCTCACGGCCAAGGTGGCTCCTGGAAGGGACATCTGAGGACAGCCAGCCCCGGCCGCCTCCAGCTGACCGTCCATCGGCTTCAAGTTCTTCCCAGGGGTTCCTCTGGAGCCATTCCCAGACAAGAGGGGGGAGGCCGGGGAGGCCCAGCCTCGGTCCCTGCTGCCCCAGGTCCCACGTCCGAGCAGGAGTTTGAGGAGGGAGGGAGGGAGATTATGCAGTGATTATGTCCCCGTGACTGTCGGTCAATACCAGGCTGTTCCAAGAGTCCTGCTTGGAGCTGGCCTGCGGCGACTGGCTGACGGGAGACGCGTAGCCTTGCGGGGAGAGCTTCAGGGTAGAGAGGACGGGGTGGATGGAGGGTCCATGGCCAGACACTGCACTGACCGAGAACGTCTGAAAAGCGGAAAGCAGGTGAGGTCAATGGGAGGCTGGGAGGGCTGAGGGCGGGGCCGGGGAGGGGAGGAGGAGGGCAAGTGCTGCCCTCTGCTGGGACCGAGCAGCGAGTGCTGCCCTCTGCCTCCGCCCTGGCTGCAGGGAGGTCTGCATCATCCTGTGTCACTGGCGGTGAGCCAATAGGGTTGCAAGTGCTGTGTGTTCTCAGAAGGGTGTGAGGGCCATGGCACATTTTCTACAATCTTATCACCAGCGCATCACAGAGCGGCTGTTCTCCAGAACTGTGGCTCTCTGGGACCAGGTCCTATATAAAGCGGGTTAGGACATGGTGTTGCCTAACCCCGGGGCAGACAAGAGATCAGAGAGGCAGGAGTGTCAGGAGAACAGGGAGGTAGGTGGTAACATCACATTCCCGAAAGAGGGAGAAGAGGGGGCCATCATCACCTACAAGAGGCACCTGTGGCCCTGTGCCTGAGGCCAGACCTCATGAACTGGTAGCCTGCCTACCATGCTCACCACCCCACCCCCAGCCGCTTCCAGGCCTGCGTCTGTCCATCCTCCTGCTGAGATCCGTCTCGGCCAAGAGCCCTGCTCTGCCTCCAGCCCAGCCTCCGCGGGGGTGTGTGGTCTGGCTCCTCTCTGTCCCACGTGCCGGCCCCTGGGCCCCTCTCTTCATCTCCAAAGGTCACTGGGCTGCTCCTGCACACCTGGACACCCCCGTTGGGGCCTAGCACTGTGCGGGATGGGGCATCAGTGGCCCCATCAGTAGTCTAGAATGGGGCGCCTCCTTCTGCCACCTGCAGCCCCCACTCCAGCACCAGCCGAGCTCCTGCGGTCTACCTCCCCGGCAGTTCTGTCTCTCCACCCACGAACGTACCTGGGACATGGAGCTGCTGTGGCCGTAGTGGGCTGACAGCCCGGGCTCTGTCTTGATGGGGCGCATCTCCTCGCTGCTGCTGCTGCTGGTGGTGGCACTGCTGGAGGTGCTGGAGGTGGGAGGGAGGCTCTCGCTGCCCGGAGGACCTGGAATGAAGTGAGAGTCATGACACCTGATGGGGGGGGGGAGGGACAACTGCAGGGGGCCCCCCGAGACCCAGGCCATCCCAGAATGGCAGAAGGGTCAGAATTCCAAGGGCACTTTTCAAAAATAGTAGTAGAAGTAGTATAAAGGTGGTGTACAAAGGGGTTACATTACCTAAGCTGAATAAAGAACACGTTTCTTTTTGGACAATGTCACGCTGTCTCCCAGTTCCTCCCTCCCATCCCCACCCACAAGCTGTAGAGTTCATTTCTACACAGTGTCTACTAAGCACCAGTACTGCATTTGTTCACCTTTTGTCCCTCCATTCTTCAACCGGCACTTGTTCAAATGACCTGCTCATCCCTTCTTGCTCCCCGGCATTCCAATATTGAGGCCCCATATGTTTTAAGATTCAAAACTTGAGATTCCCAAAAGTGCAAATGCTATCTATTGTAACTCCACAGAATTAAACTCATAGATGTCTTCACAGAAGAATGTGAGTAGTAATGGTAATTTGGACACATGGAGACTGTAAATGGCCTGTGTTAGTTCACAGGAACTGCCTGCTCTTTCTGTCTGTAACTGTGGCAGCAGTGGGGAGGAGGGGAGGGTTGGTTTCCCAGGCGCTCCGTGGTACTGTGGAGGAGTAGAACTCCACTGGAGTCAGAACATTCTAGGAGGAGATATTTCTACTGGGAGGAGTACACCATTGTTGAATTGGGAATTTCTGAACTTGACCATGGTGTTGGCTGTGGAAACGGGCAATGAATCTGACCCGTCACGCTTCCGTGACAAGATAACCTTTTCAGAGTAGCCCACTTGTCGGCTGCACAAAGAGCAGCCGTGTGCTCGATTCGGTAGCAGTGCAGGGTGGGGGTGCTCTGGGCAGCCGGAGGCATTGCCAACCCTTTTCTTAATCTATCGAAGAAGAAGACAGAGTGACGTGGTAAAACCCTGGGTTTTCAGTCCAGATCAGCTGATGAACAGCTTTGTGATTGTGGTTAAGTCATCACCCTCTTTGGGCCTCAGTTTGCTGATTAGAAACATGGGAAGATGGCACACCCCACGGTACTCAGCCGGTGAGGAAACAGAGGAGGGGCCTGAGCACTAGGGAAGAAACGGCTTGGTGTAATCACTCAGGGTGTGCCTGCCTGCCCCGCAGACACCTGATCTTTAAAGACCATCAGCAAAGACTGGCTTTCACTGCAAAACAGCAAGGAAGGAGGGAAGGAGGGAGGGAGGGAGGGAGGGAAAGGGAAAGAAGGAAGGGAGGGAGGGAGAGGGAGGGAGGGAGGGAAGGAGGGAGGGAGGGAGGGAAAGAATAGACAGATTGTTTCTCATAACAGATTAGGTCTTGTAAGGATCACGGACTATGAGACACTATTTATGAAGAAGTTTCTAGAGTCCAAAACACCACATAATGGTAGTGATGCTTTGGCTGCAGATCAGTCTGTTGGGAAGATGGTTAACGGGACTTTGTCCTCCAAAGAGAACATCTCTCCTCCAGACCTCCCCTGGTCCACTGCAAGCAGCAGTAACCAGAGCACAGCCTGCTTCAAAGGTCTTGTTCTATGGTGGTATTATTATTATTATTCCTTTAACTGGGTAATTCATTCTGTCCTGAGAGCCAAGGACGGACCTGGGTGACCTGGGCTGGCCCACCCACCCAAGAAGATCCTGTGCTCATACTCTCAGGGCTACTGACCCCCACCTACTTACACACAGATCTCCTCACCTGCTGGTGTCTTAGCTTTATTCAAGTTCTTGGGCTTCCGTTTTCTGGTTTGAATTCCTTCTTTCCTCATTGCAAGAGGTCTAGGGACCTAGAAGAGAGAGTCACAGGTCAGTAGGCTTCCTACTTGTATTATCTGCCAGAGTACACACACACACACACACACACACACACACACACACACACACACACACAGCCCAACATCTAAGCAATCCTCTAAAACCCAGGACCCAAGACTAGGTGGGCAGTTTTTCACGAGAATCACTGCAGGTTGTAGGTGTGGCAGATGGTAGAGAGCTGGCCAGGCATACGTGAAGCTCTAGGTTTGATCCCAGTGCTGAATAAAACTATTACTGGGCAACTATACTACCTGGTACATCATGTATACTGGAGAAGTGGGGTTTCTTCCCACCATAAGTTTGGTTTAGTGAGAAAGACAGATGAGTAGAAATAACCAGACAGACTGAGGGGTGGTCCAAGCAAACAAAGGAGAAACAGTAGGAGAGGAAACATGAGGCTATCCCAGGGGGCTTCCTTAGGAGGTGTCACAGAGCTGTATGAGCTGCAGTGTAGACGGACACACAGTTTATACAGCAGGATCACTGCATGCAAAAGCCTTAACATTCGCACCAAGACACTGAAAATGAAAGGGATGCCAGGAAGGCAGGCAGAAACAGGCAGGTGGGGAAGGAAGGCATGGAGGACTGCAGCTCTGCCCTGCACCGGGTCTGGCTGCACACAGCCAACGGTGGAGTTCACGGGAGGACCAGAGAGCAAGGCTGGAGGCTGGAGAGGCTGCCTGCATGTTTCCCTACACAGCTCCATGTGTACGATATAGACCATGTTATATGTTCATTTTCCTGCTTGATTTAAGAGATTTAAAACTTGCTTCAGAAGTTCTTTCGCCATCCCACAAATTATGTATTTTATCTTACATTCTCTTCACGTGTGTATGTGTGTGTGTGTGTGTGCATGTGTGTGTGTGCCCTCCGCCAATACTGGAGCCTGAATTCATGGCCTGGGTACTGACTGTTTTCCTCAAGGCTGGCACTCCTTGAGCCACACCTCTACTTCCAGCTTTAGGTGGCTAATCACTAATCAGAGACTCACAGCCTTCCTGTCTGAGTTGGCTTTAGTATCTTCAGATCTCAGTCTCCTGAGTAGCTAAGATTATAGGCTCCAGCCACCAGCAATCGGTTTCTTCACATTTCCATTGCTTAGTGTTTTAACTGTATTTAAGTTTTTTGTTCAGTATGTTTGTTGCAGCATTTTATTGTCCAGTACTTTCAGTTAATTATATTTCAAGTGTGCCTTACATTTCATGTCTTTAATTCATCTAAGTTTACTTTTGTTTAAGGTAAATATGAAGGTCTTGCTTTGCTTTACCAGACAAGTAGTTATTTGCATCAACTCATTTTTGGGTTTTGTGGTTTTTCTTTTTTGGATGGGGCTTGAACTCTGGGCCTGGGCACTGTCCCTCAGCTCTTCAGCTCAAGGTGAGCGCTCTACCACTTGAGCCACAGCACCACTTCCAGTTTTCTGGTAGTTCATTGGAGATAAGAGTCTCACGGATTTCCCTTCCCCGGGCTGGCTCTGAACCGCGATCCTCAGATCTCAGCCTCCCTCCAGATCTCGGTCTCTTTCAGGACGGAATGTGGATTCTGGTCTGAGGGAGGTGGAGTGGGGCTGGGGTGGCGGAGGTGTGTGGGCGCCGGCTCACAGGGCGGGTGAGGAGCGGCCGGCCCGACTTACCCCGTGGAGCTTCATGTAGAGGCCACAGGCATTGCACACTGGCTCACCCTCGGCGTTGCGGCGCCACAGCGTGGTGGTGGTGGTCTGGCAGTTGGCACAGGAGAGGCCCACTCGGCGGGAGGCGGACTGCAACACAGGAAAAAGCCCTCTGAGCCATGTGGGGGAGGTGGGGGGGCCCAGGCCCCTCAGGAGGCTCCCGGCAGTTTTAGCACCTGAGGGGTTGCCTAGCCCAGGCCTCCGCTCATGAGCACAGCCAACGCGGGCACCAAAAACTGGCTTCGGGTCACTCCTTGTCACACAAATGGCCCGGCAAAGCCAGGCACTGTGGGCCGGGGACTTCTCCAAGAAGTGTTGTTGGTGCTGGTCAAAGTGGAAGGAGATGTGGTCTTCCAGGTCTAAGTCTGCTCAGGACTCGGGGGCAGGCCTCCCAGCCTCGGCCGCCTGGCCGTCCTGGCTGTCCTGGCCATCCTGGCTCCAGGTTGTATTAACTGATCAACTGAGGAGGAACCAGCCTTTTGCCAGGGGCTGACCCAGAGCCTCCAGACAACCAGGGAGCCAAAGCTCTCTGTGGCTGAGGCGCTCTGCAGAGGGAGAGCAGACTAAGCACCTTCCTAGCACAGCCTGCGCGTGGAGCCCAAGGCCAGGGCAAGGCCTGGGGCCCCACCATCTTGCTCCCACCCACCCGACTCCTCAACCACCAATTCCAAAATCCCACGAACCAGGCACAGAGCGGAGGGAGATGCTGGCGGCCTACAGGCTGTCGGAGCTTACGTACCAGCCGGCGCTGGGGCTTAATGAGGGGCCGGTTGATGCCGTTCATCTTGTGGTAGAGGCCACAGGCATTGCACAGGTAGTGTCCCGTCCCGTCCCGCCTCCAGAGCGGAGTGGACATCGCCCCACAGTTGACACACTCTCTCCCTTCTGAGAAGTCATCGAACATATCTACTGGGGGAGGGAGCAGAGAAGAAGGGACACAGAGGTCAAGGCTTTTTCTACACCATTCGCCTGCCACCTGGAGATCTAGAAGCCCAGAACTAAGGGCCTCTTGTTGGAGTCACCAGGGACCTGGGCTGGAGGGGACATCTCGATTTCAGTCCAGGTCTCACCTCCAGCCTCACCTCTAAGATTTTCACCTCACACAGTATTCTGATCAGACCTTTCTTTTCCCTTTTGAAATGGTTACTTTTTCCATTGAATGAAAGTATGATAAATATTTACATTAGGAAAACTAGAAAGCACTATAGATCATTCCCACCATGGCACACATTTTGTTCTGTGTGTGTGTGTGTGTGTGAGTGTGTGTGTGTGAGTGTGTGTGTGTGTGTGAGTGTGTGTGAGTGTGGGGGGGGAGTCAGTCATGGGGCCTGAACTCAGGGCCTGAGCACTAACCTTGAGCTTTTTCTGCTCAAGGCTAGCAATACACTACTTTGAACCACAGCTCCACTTCCGGTTTTCTGGCAGGTTAATTGGAGATAAGAGTTTCACAGACTTTCCTGCCCAGGCTGGCTTTGAACCGCGATCTCAGCCAGGATTGCAGGTACAAGCCACCAGTGTCCAGCGCACATTTTGTTCTATTGAAGCCTTTGCAAGACTTTCTATGTGGGCAACTTTCTACCTGGCTGGGATCAAGCTATATAAGGTCAGGCCTTGTCTTGTTTACAGACTATCAAAGCATTTTCTAATGCTCACTTTAGCACAGTGTAATATTCCATCATCAAAAATACATGCCATCTTCTTACTCTTCATTCAATAATCAGGTAATCTTTATCTAATGTCTGGTCTTTCTTTCATGAATACTGATCGTTCTGCATGTAAATCTGAGAACTTCCGGCTATTCTTTTGGACACTCTCCTAGAAATAGAATGCCTAGCTCATAGGGCCTAGATTTCTACTTATATTCTTGAAATCTCCAGATTGCCCTGGGAAAGGCTTCATTGCCTCCTTTCTCCCACTTTAATGCGTCCTCCTGGCCTCCTCGTCCAGCAGTGACTGGACAGCTCCCTGGCTCACAGGCACATAAACACCTCTATGTAATAAGCGACAGCATCTCAGAGTGGACCCGAGATGGGGCGCTCCAGATGGCTGCTGACCTCCAGCATCAGCCTGTCACTCACTCACCACACCTTTCTCCTGGCTGTACAATTTCACTACTGACAAATTCTTTGCACTGTGTCTCTTTGCCCTGGTGAGAGACGTGAGGCCAGTATCAAGCCTGGCTCAGAACTTCCAGAAGTCTCTGACTCCGTGCCATCCAAGTTTCCCGCCCCTCATTTTTGTCCTGCGGTCCGACAGTGAGGTAGGTCCCCTCCCCTTCTCCATCCCTGTGAGTGGGGTGTGCTCTGGGAGAGGGAGTTCCAGCACTTTCTCTCCTCAGGGCCCAGCCCTGGGGGTTTAGGGCCCAGCTGCTAGCTCTAAGGGAATGTGGGCTGGAGGATGGGGGACCCTCCCCCAACTCTGGGTACGCAAACAGTCATCCGCACCTGCAGACAGGTAGCTGTGTGAGTGCCGGGTAAACAGTGTGCAGGTGCGCAGGGCTGTTTGCTCAGGCCGGGAGCTGAGCGCAGCAGGCACAGAGGCTATTTTTATTCTCAGGTCATACTGAGGCCCCTTCACCAAGGTCACCGATCTCCAGAGCCTGCACCACCAGCATCAACAGCATGGTCAGCACATCTGCAGCCGGCCAGCCCTGTGCCTTCCACCCAGGGCCTCCCAGGAGGGAAACCATGGAGAGACCACCGCCCAGAGGGCCGACTGGTGATGTCAGAGTCTTATCTGCAGCAAACACTAGATGGCACTACATCCTCAACATTGAACCGTGCCTGAAGCGTCGCTTATGCCAGGCTTGAGGGTGGAGGACTTTCTGGATCATCTCCAACTGGTATGAAATGTTCCATTAAAACAAACAAAAAACCTACTATATTCAGACGAGGGCAGAATATAAAATCACCATCACCCAGCTTTCAACAATTTGTAACCAAAGCTAATCTTTTCTCATCTATACTTCTACCCACTTTCCCCCATCTCTCACTATCAAAGAAAATCTGAGCTAGTCTGTGGTTTTTCTCATGGGTCTCAGTGTGGTTCTCCAACAGGTAAGATTTGTACTCTTCTGCCATGAGAGCGAAGCAGACCAGCTGCTTTCCCCCATGGAAAACCTCCTCTGTTCCTCTCTGGGGAAGGAAGGGCTCCTTCTCTCCACACTGATGGTTTCACACAGGATGGAATCTTGTCAAGGGACCCAGCCGTTTTTGGCTGTGTTCTCTGCTTGGCTTCTCTTGCCTTGAGAAACACACAGAAGTTTCACCTGCAACTCCCACAGGCCTGCCTGCCTGCCTCAAAGAATGAGTTCAATTATTTTCCTGGCTGCAAATAGGTTTTGTCAGTGAGAAATATATATTGAACACCTGCTATTTATGCATCATCAGGAGCCAATAGGGTGCCTAATGATGTAGCTGGTCAATGGGGCCCAAGGTATCAATCAGAAGTTGCAGGATCACTCAATCTGTGCTCAGAACAAACATCTTCCACCTAGTGTAGGACTAGTGGCAGATGCTGCTAGTCTAGGACAGGAAGTATGGAGTCCATTCCAGATGGAAGGGTCAGTGCTTACACCACAGCCAAAAGGAAGAGCTGGACAGGAAATGAAAGCCATGCTTCTTAAAAGCTCTCCATCGGACAGGTCTAGGTCTCCCCACAATAACCCCGTAACTCCAAAGCTATAGAAGTTCCCATATTTTCTACTTCAAATTTGCCATCCAGACTGTTCAGTAATGTTACATATCAAAACTTTAACTGGTTATGACAAAGACATGGTCATCGTTGAGGAAAGTTGAGCACATGAATTCCATAGATGATTACATACGTAACAGTAACCTCTGCACATCACCTTGACAGTAAAATTAAAAAAATAAATTCTGTAGACAGTGGTGGCAGCAAAGACCATCGGAGGGGTCGATGACTGAAAAAATGTCAGAGATCGTATTACACACTTTAAAAAGAAATGAGCTAAAAAATTAAGAAATCTAGCTGGGTACCAATGGCTGATACTCAAAAGACTGAGATGTGAGCACCACAGTTCAAAGCCAGTCTGAGAAGACAAATCCTCAAGACTCTTACTCCAACTGACCAGCAAAAAGTTGGACTTGGCTCAAGTGGTAGAGTGGCACCCTGAGTGAAAAAGCTGAATGTAAAACCCAGAATTGGAGCCCCAGTAACAGTGTACCACACACACACACACACACACACACACACACAGAAATCTCACCATTCCACGCTGCTCCCAGTCTTCATTAAGGGAGTAGCTATTTTACCCCGTTGTATCTAACAGAGTATCTATTCTCCCACCTCCCTTAGGCTGAAGAATGAAAAGAATGAAGGTCTGCCGTTTAGCACTACCTCTAGGGGAAGAGAGGGTAACTGAGCCCCAAAGAAACTCTGAAACTGGACATGAGACTTAGTAACCACCATATACATTTCTTCATAGGAAGGACACTGGGCAGGACCTCCGGAGGCAGCTCCCAGCAGTGCCTGTGTGGGCATGGGGGCTCTGGCCCACTCACCACCCACCTGGGACCAGTGGGAACCTCACCCTTGGAAGTGGGTCAGCCCCTCCCCACTTGGACAGGGCAGGGTTGTGATACTAGTTGTAAAGTACTTTGCAAACAAGAAGAAAAACTTGAGCACAATGGCCAAGGAGTGCTTTGCAAACACCAAATGAGATAGCCATGATGGATGATGGTTAGGGGCTGGGATGGGGGGGAGGGGCAAAGCTTGGTGCGGGTCTGGGGGAGGGGAGACAACAGATAAAAGAGCCAGGAGACTGGGGAATCTGACCTCTTCTCAAGCCGGGGCAGGCACGCGGTTGGAGGATCACGGTTTCGGAATCAGGATCACAGGCTTGGCCCAAGTTTGAGGCCTTGTAAAAGCCAGGCCCAGAGATCTCAGAGTTCCTGATCATGGGAACTATGACTGATGATTATTTTTGTAATCAAAAGGTCAAAACAAACAGTGTCCTAGACCCCAAACTGGACCTCTCAATCCTCGCCGTCCCGGGCCACACTGCCTCCCATCAGGATGGCTCTTCCTAGCAATCATGGCGAACTGGTCCCGCCCAAGTGATTTCTGCAGGAGCTGGTGTCCTCAGAGGCTCTAGCTCAACCCTCCTTCGCTCCCAGAAGCCTGCCCACCTTGGCTCTGCTCTGGGACTCCAGGTTGAGAGAAGGAAAGACGCAGGAGAGAGGCAGGGAGAAGAGATCGGAGTCCTGGTGCAGTACCCTGCGAGCGCTGGCCCAAGCCAGGCATAGCTGGAGAACCCAGCAAGGCCCACATGCCAGCTGGCCCTGCAGGGCCACGCCCTGACCAGCTGGGGACTTGCCCCGAGGGCCTTGCGCTTGCTAAAGGAGAGCCAGGCCTTGAGTCGACCCACACTGGAGGGACCTCACGCGGCTGTGCGGTTGGCGCTGCTTCTGCCGGATGCACCACAGCGCCAATATCCACAGAAGAGCATCTGCCCCTTGCTTCCCGTGCCAGCGCTGGGCACATCGGCACATTAGAAAGGTAGCAGAGTCTCTGGTAAGAGGTGCCCTGGTCTAGCTGTGGCCCCGAGGCTCAAAACAAATGATTCTATGAGATGTGACCCCTGCTGCAGGCCTGCGCCTTATAGTCTCCTCCTGGGGCTTCCTCCTCCATCCCAGATCACTCCGGATCTGTTGGGGGAGGGAAGCGTGGAGGACAGTCATCTATTTCCAGCAGCTGGAAGGTGGAGAACTCGTCCTTGAAAAGCTAGCCTTTACCTAGGCTGGTTAAGGAGAGGGGAGGTCACCTGCCCAGATCTCCCCCTCCCCCAACTGAGGGGCTTCAGGAACAAAGTCTCAAGCCCCACCCAAATGTCTCTTGTTGAGCCCCAGCCCCATGTTGCATCCAAAGTTCACCAGAGATTGGGCCTGGATTTCCTGACTGGCCCAGATCTGCCCCCATGGCTGGCGCCTGGGTGCAGGGCACGAGGTACAAACCAGCCCTGATTTTCCTGGCAGCCCTTGAGCCTTGGCTTCTGGGCTTCGTCAGGCTCTGGGCAGGGCCTGTGACAGCAGGCTGGCGGGGAGGCTTGGGGCTGGGCCTCCAGGGGTCAGGATTAAAGCACCTATTTTGGAAGCTTCCTGGGCTGCGGAGAGAAGTGGCGATGGCACCTGGGCCTCGTGGACTTGCTGCAGCCTCAGCTCCTGCCCACCGTGTCCACCCAGGACTGCCCCCCAAGCAGAGAGGACAGGACTCGGGTCATCATCCAAGTCGCAAACAAGCCCCGAGCATTCTAGAAGGAAGAAAAACACCAGGAAAAGAAGGCAGGAAAGAAAGGAAGGAGGAGGGACAGAGAGACAGACAGAAGAGGAGGGAAGTGCTCACAATGCAGTGCCCCAGATCAGATTCCTACTTCTGCTGCACCTGGTCCATGCACAGGAGGGCGGGCAGAGGGGGTGGCTGGTGCGCAGGAGAGGGTAACTATAAAGAAATGTTAGTGCGGCCTAATAGATCTTACCTAGGCTGGAGCTGCACGGCAGAGCTGGGACTGAACCCCAGTTAGCAGCCTCTCCAGAGGCCTTAACTGTCCCCCTAGACTCAGCTTTTTCTGGGGTCAGTAGCTAGTGTGGCAACAGGGCTCACTGGCCGGGCCAGCGAGGGTCACAGGAAGCCCAGGTCCACACTGTCCGACTCTCTGCTCATCCAATCTCAGAAAGAGGCAGATCTGCATCCTTCATCCCAGTCAGGATTAGACTCTGGGACTGATAAGAAGCCCCTCCCGTGGGGTACGATCATAGGACAAACCCTCCCTGTGAAGGAGGGTGGGAAGGGAGTACTGGTATTTGAACCTGGCGGTGGGTCTGTGGTGGGCATGCGGAGCTCGCTCGATGCAGGATGCGGGCTGTGGCACTCCATGAACATCCTACGACACCCACAAATGCACCACTGCCCCACACACCTGTGTCCTGTGTCCCTGGCAGCGCTCACTCCATGGTTCACAGGCTGACAGCCACAGGCTGAATGACAAGCACTAGAGCCTTGCTGGGCTCAGCGAGCGAACCTCTGGCTGCTTCACAGACTCCCTGGGCTCCTGGTGCCCGCCCTTCTCTGAAGCCGGCCTTACTCCGTGATTATAGCTCTTCCCAGTTAAGGCCCTGAGGGTCCTGAAGGTCCAACCTGGGACTACTCGGAGGCGGAAAGCAAGGTCCAGAGTGACACTCCCAAAGGTCAGTGCCCTGGTCTCCACCCTCTCCCCCCCAGCACACGGCTCCCTGCTGCGTCATGCGAACTCGGCGCACACTGCTCTGCACCCCACAGTGTCTGGTGAGCAGCAGAATCGCAGGCAAGACAGGATGCATCTGAGAGCTCTGCTCCCGGCCAATGCAGAGATGGATTCGTGATGCACACACCTCGTAGCTATGTTTGCCGGGCCAAGGTTTGCCAGTGGCACACGTGTGTACAGAGGGTAGCATTAATCACCAGCATACCCCACCAAAGTCAAGCCACTCTAAGAATCCACTAGAATACATTCTTTCCTAGTTTGCTTTTGTCATTGAGAGTTTGTGTCTGTTGGTTTGGTTTGGTTTTTGGTGCCGGTGCCCAGGTTTGAACTCAGGACCAGGGAGCTCTTTCTCAGCCTTTTCTCTCAAGGCTGGAGCTCTACCACGTGAGCTGTAGCTCCACGTCAGGATGTTTGGTGGTTAACTGGAGATGAGAGTCTCTCTGACTTTCCCTCCTAGACTGGCTTCAAACAGCAATCCTCAGATCTCAGCCCCCTGAGTAGCTGGGCTTACAGGTGTGAGCCATTGGCGTCTAGCTAGAAATTTGAGTTTTTAAACTCAAATTGGACTAAATGTTAACATTTTTTTTCTAAAGTATTTTAAATTAAATAAATAGTTAATAAAACAAGAATCTTGGCCTAGGACTTGGAGCATTAGAGATGTTTATTCCTTCACCCCCACCTTCAGTTTCCTGACAGCATTTCATTTCAAAATAGTCCCAAAGACTCCACACAACACCTTTTGCACCCTGGGCCCAGGTGCCACCCCATCTGGCAGGGTGACATCGGAAGGAAGAGGGAAGCCTCTCCCCTCGGTGCAATCCCAGCACATGTGGGAAGAGATCAAACGCTCCTGCCAGCCACCCCGTGGGCGAAGTCCAGCACGGTGCTTGCGCCTCCTGTCACCAGGCTGTGCTGGCATCCCTGCCAGCCCTCCTCCCAGCCTGCCCCATCTCACGATGCCCAGGGTGGGGGTGGGAGCCCAGCGTCCTGGGCGTGAGGGCTGTGACACAGCGCACCTCGCAGGAAAGGCACCTGGCCATAGCTCGTCAAAAGCCTGTGTAGTGGATCTACAAATTCCACGCCAGGAATCTATCCCGCAGAGGTGCTGGCGCTTGTACAGAGGGCCAGGGCAGCAGGAGACCTACTGGGACAGTTGTGGCAAGCAACTGAAATGTTCTCCAGTGTGAACTGGCAGAGTCAGTGGGGGTGTACTACACAGCCAAGAACAGAGGTGGTCTCTATTACTGATAGGAAAGCCTTTCCAACAGACACGGCGTAACACCTGGAGCAAAGTAAGGACCGATACAGACGATACCTCTTACAAAATGAAGGGAGGAAGGGTAGGCTTGTGGGATCCTTTGTGTATAAAATAAGTATCTCTACGAAGACAGACTGCTAATACTACTAGCTGCTTCCTGAGAGGCATTCTGGAGATCATAGCTGGGGAATTTTTTTTCACTACCTGCCTTTATGTAACCCTTGTAGTACTATGTGGATTATTTCCTGTGGACCACTGTCAACTGTTTCCTGTAGTAACATCCTTAACCTAACGCCAGGCAGGTTTTAGTTGAATGAGGTAGCACCTGCCTGCAATCTCAGCCAGGTGAGAGGCAGAAGCAGGAGGATCTTGAGTTCAGGGCTGACCCAGATAGTTTGCAAGATTCTATGTCCGAAACAAAACACAAGGGCTAAAGACAGCTCCAGCGGCAGAGTGGCTCCTAGCAAGAGTGGCAGTTTCACCGCCCGTGTGGGAACGAGCAGACGAATAGACGTGCTGGGCAGCTTCCATCTATAGCGCTTTCCGGAAGAGCCTTACCTCACTCACAGAAGCAACCTGGCTCCCAAGTGAGGAAATGCACCCCATTTGCCCCACTGTGCAGCCGGCACCTGCCACCCTTCCCCGGACCCTGGCTGCACCCCAGCCACCCTGCACCAGCCCTGCTTGGCCTCTCATACCCAGCCGCACACCTGCAGCACACCTAGCTCCTTTGCTTTAGTTGGCCCCCAAAAGGGAATTTGCCAGGGGAGGTTCTGGTCAGACCCATGTGCTTCTCTGAAAGCCTATCAGGTGAGCTGCAGGCTGGCAGGGTGGACGGAAACATGGAACAAATTGCCAGGGCAGCTCCCTCGGGGCCGAGACAATGGGTCTGGGGAAAGGCTTTTCCTCATGGGCCCATGGCCAGGGTCACAAGGAAGCAATTTCCCTTCTTGAAGGGAAAGGCAGCAACCAGCCAGCCAGCGGGGAGATTTATGGAGATATAATGTGACCTCTTTATTGCCCTGAACGCTAGGGAAGTGGTTCAGGGGAGATTTACGCCTTTCAAGCCGGGGAGGGAGCAGGGGTGTAGAAATTGATCCACAGGGAGGGTTCCCCTCTAGGCTTTCCCTCCGATTACTTAATCAATCAGGGTTAAGCTCCCATGGCCTGCTCTTCTCATCTTCTGCTAATCCACCCCCTAACTCTGCAGCCTCACAAGCTCTCTGCACGAAGGACAGGGTTTAAGGCGAGCTCAGGCTGGGGGTGGGGGGGTGGGGGGCGGCTCTCCTGGCAGCGGACTCTGTGCTGTTTACAGCTCACCTGTCTCTGCCTGGAAACTTCTTTGTGAAAGACAGTGCCATACTAGATGACTGTGGGTCTCCCTGGTTTGAAAATTATCTACATTATTATCAGAGCAAAGTTAAATCTACCCACAGTTCTTGCACCAGTGATCTTCAATATCACTCAGTTTAATTTTTTTAAGTTGTAAGGAGCTTTTCTTTTTTTTCTTTTTTGCCGGTCATGGGGCCTGAACTCTGGGTCTGGGCGCTGTCCCTCAGCTCTTCAGCTCAAGGCTAGCGCTCTACTACTGGAGCCACAGCGCCACTTCGGCTTTTTCTGTTTATGTGGTGCTGAGGAATCAAACCCAGGGCCTCATGCTTGCAAGGCATGCACTCTACCACTGAGCTACCTTCCCAGCCCCAGGAGCTTTTCTTAAAAGCTAGTTTTATCTGACAAGTCTACCCTAAAAGACAGGCTTGCAGCTAATTGGTAAAAAGATACCCAGTCTACCCGTATCCACACGCACACAGCCTCGAAGATGGTCCTCCAGTCCCTAGAGGACGCCATAAGCAACCAAGTGTCATTCAGCTTTCTCTACCATTGAGGAATGGCTCACCCATTGTGTCAATATCAGAAAGTACACGTCTCAGACCTCAAGGCAAGGACTGTAGGAATCAAGCCCAGAAGTAAACAGAGATGAAAATGTTCCCTGCTATTTTACCTCTCTTGGTCTGTTCTCCACAACTTGAACGTGAAGTACTTAAGCCTATAATCCCAGCTTTGGGGGGCAGAAATCAGGAGGATAAAGATCCAAGGCTCATCTCAACAAAAAATTACCAAGATACAATCACAACTAACAAGCAGAGCATGGCAGTGGTGCCTGCTGTCCCAGCTCTGTGGAAGGAATACATAGGAGGATCACATTCCAAGGTGGGTCCCAGGCAAAAGCACAAGACCCTATCCGAAAAAATAAAGCAAAAAAGGACTGGGGGTGCGGCTCAAATACTAGAGGTCCTGCCTCACAAGTACCAGGCCTCAGCAATGAAGCCTTTGGAAAAGTTAATGTCTAGCTTCCTACTACAGTCCATTCTTCCTAGGCTACCCACCATGCCAACCTTCTATTGTCTGTGATTATTTCTGAGTTCTAATCACGTAGACACATGTGGACCGACTTTACCTGTAAAGATTTAGTTTTCCATCACTTTTACACACGTGTTTCCTGATTGCGAGAGACTGAATATCTGTGTCCCATCCACGCCTGCCCTGCCATTTACATCCTAACCCCCAGCATGGTGGCACTGGGGCTGGAACATCACCAAGGGCAAACTAGGATGAGGCCTTCACCAGACTCTGGACATGCCAGGCCTTGATCTTGGACTTCCTAGATTCAGTAACTGTGAGAAATAAGGATGTGTTGTTAAGACATCCAATCTATAGTATAATATTCTTTTATAGCAATTAAACTAAGATACTCACTGTGCGTACTCCAGTTGCGTTCAGTTTTTGTAATTATCTGTTTATGCTGGAGAAAAGTTCCCCAAGGATGTCCTAGATTTGGTACAGCCTTGTTCAAAAGCACATACACAGCACACTCTGTTGCTGATTTATGTTGTAACACATCCCCTATATCTCAGTGAGTTACAACAATAAGGATTTCTTTATCTAATTTCCGCAGCAGTTACTGCAATTCTGATATATGTGTGTGTTTCATTCTGGGATTTGGGTTGTATGTGAACATCTTGGCAGGAGACAAAGTCAAAGTCATGGTGGAACCGTGTAGTAGCTACTCAGGCCTCTGCCTGGAGGTTGCAGGGTGACTTCAAGTCATGTCATTGAACAAAGAAGTGCCCTATGTCCTCAGCGCAGGGATATGGTCTCTCCGGGGAGCAGGAGGAATGTAAAGCAACCTTGAGGAGGTACCATATATATAACTTCCTGCAGCTTCGTTTCTTCATGGAAATATCGCTCTTTAGAACTTTTTCCATGTCTGCACAGATCTATTTCGATCTTTTAAGAGGATTTATTAGTTTTACAAGGTAAAGGAACAACGTTTACATTGCACTCCATAATCCCCACAGTTGTTTAGCCATACTTGCTAACCGAAAGGATCCAGTGCGAATGCCAGTCTTTTCATGCCCCGGCTTCCCCGGCCCCAGTGCCTTTGGCTGTGTTCCAGGAGGTCATTTTTCACCTCTCCACACAACTGCGCGGCAGTGACCAGGCTGTGTCTGTTTCTGCGCCAGCACCTCTTTAGTTTGTTTTGATTTCTGATAAGGCAAGTTCCCTTTTCTTAAGTCTTCTTTTTAAAACTTATCTTGGCTATTCTTGTACAGTAACATTTCCACGTAAATTCTATAATCAACTTGACAAGTTGCACTTAAGAAATTCTGTTGGGATGTTTCCTTGGCCTGCATTAAATTTATAGATTTGTTTGGGAAATGTTGGAATAAAGAACAAAGAATAAAGAATTCCAGTCCCATAATATAATTTTTTTCCCCCATTCTTTGGTTCCCTTTTTTTCCCCCTTCTTCAGGAAAGGTTTGATTTTGTTGTTGTTTTGTTTTTTGGTGCTTGTACTGAGCCTTGAACTCAGCACCTGGCGCTGTCCCTTAGCTTTTCACTCAAGGCTGGTGCTCTACCACTGGAGCCACAGCCCCACTTCTGGCTTTTTACTGGTTCTTTGGAGATAGAAGTTTCATTAAGTTTCCTGCGGAGGCTGGCTCCAAACCTGGGTTCTCAGATCTTGGTCCCCTGTGTAACTAGGATTATAGGTGTGAGCCACCAGTCCCTGGAAGAAATGGTTTATACTTTCGCCATAAAGATCTGACATATTTGCTTACTGAATTAACCATCTTTCACTTGCAAATAATAAAAATGCCACTTTAAAAATTTTTTTCTAACCTCATTTTTTGTGTTCATTTATTTTAGTGGTTCTAGGGTTTGAACTCAGGATCTTGAGCTTGCTAGGCAAGTGCTCCACCACACACACACACACACACACACACACACACACACACACACACACACACACACACACACACACACACACACACACACACACACCTTTATTTATTTTATCAACAGGGGAATTTGCTCCCAGCTAGAAATCTGAGAAATACAGACCGGCTCTCAGTCTTTCCCCTAACCTGGCCTGAATGCAATTCCATTTGGTAGTAATTCCAAGCTGGGGTTGTGAGCTGGGTCTAGAGAATATTTGCCTTATTTGGAAAGGCGTCTTGGCTTGTTTGGGTGATCTTCCAGGAGAGAGGGAAGGCACCCCTTTCCTCCGCCATCTTTCCCCAGAAGCCGCCATGGCTCCTCAGCCACACACTCAGCCGCCTCCCATTCGTCCCTGGCTCTCCTCAGCGGCCTTCTGGGCCCAGGAGGGCTGGCCCAGGGCTTCCACGGCTCTTGGCAGGCTTTCTGCGGCTTCTATTTGGAATTACCTTTGGAATATCACTTCCCTTACGGTAGCATCTCATTCTGTCTAGCAAACGATAGTCGTCATGCATTGTGTTCTTTAAAGTGGATCTCCATCTTTTCTCCTTTAGGTGACTAGCCTCAGAACTCTTTAACCCAACAAACATTTACAAAGCAAATATAAAGCAAATGGAGTGGAGCTTCTCCATGATCCTGGGGCGGTAGAGAGCTGGAGCTCAGCCCCGCAGCTGACAGGCACAGCAGCAGTTCAGTGACGCCAGGCCTCCCACAGCCCAGCCTTTCCCTTTCACTTCCTCAGCCCTCTCCCAGGGAAACTGGGAAAGAAAGGCCCCAGGCCACAGAGAACCACCCTCGCCTTATCTGTAAAATTTGCATTCCAAATGACGAAAAGATAAAATCGTTGCATTTGTTTTTTTAAAGTCACTTCACATTTTAATGGAAATTATAAAACATAATAAATATGCAGATTAAAATCTGGCTAGTTGCTTGGGTTAACTGGGTAGAGAACCACCCCTTTCCACCCACCTCTTCCTCAGCTTTCTCATTAGTGACACAAAGCAGGCCACCTGACACCGCCCAGTGGCATGGCCATTCATACTACTCTACTAAATGTTTTCATCCTACAAGCCCAAAACTCTGCACCCAACAATCTCCATCTTCCCTCCTTCTGTGAATTTGACTTCTCTCCATTCTCCTGTCAGAGGAGGTGGTATAACACTGCTTCTTTTTGTGACGAATCTATTTCTCATTATATAATGTCCTCAAGGCCTTGCCCGTGCTGGAGCATGTCGGAGCTTCTTCTTTTCCCCTTTTACATCTGAGACTGGCACCTGACACTGTCATTCATTAGCTGGTGCTCTACCAACTGAGCCACGCCTCCAAACCCAGAATTTCTTTTTTTAAGGCTGAATAATACTCTGCTGAGTGAATATACCATATCTATTTATCTGTCACTCATGGATGGACAGTTGAGCTTCCTTCCACGTCTGGGTTATTGTATTCCTCTCTCTCCTCAATCAATAAACATTACTGTTAAATCAATCTGTCAAAGCCTATCCACCGCAGCATGGAGGAGGCTGAGGCAGAAGGATCATGAATTCAAGACTGGCCCGGGCTGTGTAATAACTCAATGTCTCAAAACATAGGAGCCAAATGACATCAGCCAAATCTTTGTTTTATTTTGTTTTTGTTTTTTGTTGGTCATGGGGCTTGAACTCTGGGCCTGGGTGCTGTCCCTCAGCTCTTCAGCTCAAGGTGAGTGCTCTACCACCTGAGCCACAGCACCACTTCTGGTTTTCTGAGTGGTTTATTGGAGATAAGAGTCTCACAGACTTTCCTGCCAGGGCTGGCTTTGAACCCCAATCCTCAGATCTTAGCCTCCTAAGTAGCTAGGATTACAGGTGTGAGCCACGGGGGACCGGCCATCAGTCAAATCTTGACCGCAGTGGTCCCCGTTTTCTTATTGGCCCAGGAAGCCAGGCTGGAATGGGCCCCACCAGCCTCAGCCCTTTGGTGGCCTGGGCCAGGTCCTGTATCCGGTGTCTTCACCCGCTGCAGTTGGTGCAATTCCTCCCACAGGACAGTGGCCAGGAATGAAGCGAACAACACAAGCAGAGAAGGAGCCCAGGAAGGGCTCCGCGTCCTGGCCATACTCCAGTGTCCTCGAGACCTGCGGGCTCTGGCTCTGCCCCCTGCTGGCCTGCAGCCCTCAGCAGCCCCCCCACCCCTTTGACCAGCACAAGGCCCTTCTCAGTCTCCCACATCTCATACTCACTTCCTGTTTCTGGCACAGTCCTTACAACATCCCCAGCAGTCTTGCTCCACCTGATGCTCACAGACAGATGTCAAGGCTGGAAAAGCGCGCGGACCTGAGGTGCTGGAGCCAATTCCTTTATTTTTACCAAGAACACAAACCAAGGGCGACCTGTACACATCCTCTAGCATGGTCAACAAGTTCCCGCATGCTAGAGTAGGGACAGAAGCACCCAATACTTGGGCCCTGGTTCCACAGAAGGTATACCCTGGGCACCACACAATTAACCAGGGACTCCTCCTGGCATCCTCTACATGCACTATGAAGCCGGTGTCCCGTGGCCGGGTGCCCACAGGCAGCAGACAGCGCAAACACTTCATTGAACAAGGTTAGTCCTGTGCGAACACCACCAGCGCCGCCCGGCTTCCCTGTGGGTGTGGGGGGGGGGGGGGGTGGCTCAGACGTCCCCAGGGACGCCAGAACTCGCACTCTCTCCCTGCTGCCCCACACTACTCTGCTTTCTTCTGGGTCAGTTCTAGAGACAAACAACTGGTCCCAACTTTCTTGGAAGGATGGAAGAGAGACAAATCTCACTCTTTCCACATCTATAACCCCGACTAGCTTCCTCTTCTGTCAGTGTGCCCTTAGGAGGAAGGACTGACCCCACCTGAGGACTGCGGCTAAGCACAGTCACTAAGCCACCATCTCCTAGTGGACCCCAAGATACTCTATTGTAAGTAACCACTCTTCTACTGGACATAGCTAGCTTTTAAAAATGAGATAGATTTTTGTTGTTGTTTTTTTTTTGGGTCCGGTCGTGGGGCCTGAACTCTGGGCCTGGGCGCTGTCCCTCAGCTCTTCAGCTCAAGGCTAGCGCTCTACCACTTGAGCCACAGCGCCACTTCCGGCTTTTTTCTTTTTGCTTATGTGGTGCTGAGGAATTGAACCCAGGGCCTCATGCATGCAAGGCAAGCGCTCTACCACTGAGCCACCTTCCCAGCCCTAAAAATGAAATAGATTTTTGATATGTAGTCCAAGCTGGCCTTGAACTCGACATCTTCCTGTCTCAGACTCCCAAGTGCTGAGATTGTAAGTGTGAACCACAGGTCTGGCCCCAAAACTAACATGTTTTCATGAGTGACCAGTGGGTCATGTGGCAGCACAGACCAAGCACTATGCTTTAGGCACACTATTTCAGCAACCTCATGAACTTGCTTCTGTTGTGGTGTGTCTTGTACTGAGGGCCTGAATAGGTCACTTGGCTTTTCCACTCAAGGCTAATGCTCTACCACTTGAACCATAGCTCCATTTCTAGATTTTTGCTAGCTAATTTGAGATAAGAGTCTCATGGACTTTTCTGTCTGGGCTGGCTTTGAACCAAGATCCTCAGATGCCAGCCTTCAGAGTAGTTAGAATTATAGATATGAGCTATCAGTGCCAAGCAAGTAGCTTCTTCTTGATTTTTTTTCTGTGCTGGGGATGGTACCCAGAGCTTCATGCATGCCAGGCAAGGGTCCTGCATCATCCTCCAGCTCTCTACTCAAATCTATGGTATGAATACCAGGAATATTATAAAGAGTAAAGCCAAGATTTTCTTTGTTTTTGTTGGTCATGGGACTTGAACTCTGGGCCTGGTGCTGTCCCTCAGCTCTTCAGCTCAAGGCAAGCACTCTACCAGTGCAGCCACAGCGCCACTTTTGGTTTTCTGGTGGTTAATTGAAGATAGGAGTCTCATGGACTTTCTTGCCTGGGCTGGCTTTGAACCGCAGTCCTCAGATCTCAGCCTCCTGAGTAGCCAGGATTACAGGCATGAGCCACCGGTGCCTGGCTAAAGCAAGGATTTTAAAATATGGTATCTGATTTTGGCCACACTGTGCCTCAGTGGTGATTCAATAAAGAGTTTAGCAGCTGAGAGCTGGGTGAGGAGTATAGGCAGAAGTGAAAAGGACAGCACAAAGTCTGCTAGAGGCAAGGCTCTCCTTTTGTGCTCACAGCTGGTTCTGTGGCCCATTCAGCCAGCTCTCTCTTCCTCCCCTTCCTGCGCTCCCTCTCCCCCTCTGCCCTGTCTGAGAAGAAAGGGTCCCCAGTATTAATACCATTCCTGGAGATGTGTTTATACCCAGCAGGAAACTTAATATCAACATTCCCCGAAGGAAAGTGTCTTCTCACGTGGGCGAAGCACTTCAGGCAGGGAGGGATTCTCCTCCATTAGGTGCTTTAAACAGAGTCTGCCAGGGAGTCTCAGTCTGCAGAGAAACGCGAGCTGAGAGGAAGTGACCCTGATGCACAAAACTCCCTCCTGGCATCGCAAGAAGGTCCTGGCAAGGCCCCACACCAGGCCAGATCACATGAACTTGCAGAGGGCAAACTGGATGGGTGCAAACTCCAGGACTCTCTAGACCAGAGTGTAAAACCGGAGCCTGCTGCCAAGCCCAGGATGTGAAGGTCTCTAGGGAGCGCTTGAAAGCCCAGCAGGCACCATGAGGGCCTGAGGAGCAGCGTAGGGCCAGCCATGTGCCCGGCTTGGTTCACAGGGTAGCGGGCCCTTCGGGATCCTCCTCTGCCCCCCAGCTCCCTGGGAAGGGGTGGGGCTCCTCTACTCAGAAGGCTTCAGCCTGAGGCTATGACCTGTGGACAGCCATGCGGCCCGTCATGGACCTCAGATCCACTCCACGGGCCCTGACCACATTGACAGGGTGCCATGGAGGTGCCAAGCTGTCTCTTACCCTCTAGTCTGCTAGGTCTAGACACCTTTGCACAATTCTTACGGCTCCCTTGTTCTGCTCCCAGGCCCCTGAGTCTCTCTCCCTGTAAAAGCGGTTGACAAGCTCCACTCTGGCTTTCTTCTGCCTTGGGGGCCCCCTTTACAAATAGGCATGGCTTCTCTCCTCCCCAGGGATGTCTGGGAAGCGCCGTCATGCAGGTATGAATGTGGGACCAAGACGGCCGTGACTTCAGGGCGAAGGCCAGGCTTTACCTCTTCCGTTAATGACACTTGTCCGGCATTTTCTAGGCAATCGTTTGATGGATCCCACAATGACACCCAGAAACGCTTCCAGTGTAAAGCAACTCCAAGTAGGACAAGCAGCGTGGTTTTGAGATGGCAGGCTGGGGACCGGCGGGAGCTGCCCACAGAGATTGAGGTGGGAGCACATGGCTTGCAGCACTCACAGCCCGCAGCCTTCCTGTTCTCTTTGAACTTGAGCTTGTGGACTCTTCCCCCTTTCCTCCCAGCTCTTCCGCAGTCAGGTGACATAGAACAAATACATGGAGCATCTGCGTCCAGTCACTAAGAAACTACCAGGGCAGAAGGAAACAATGGCACCAGAGAGTCCAGTGCCGTTGGGCTGTTCACACCCTTCACCACAAAACCTGACCTCCACACTCACCAGCCAGGCGCAAACTTCCATGCACTCCAATAACGACCAAGACCTACCTGAACCCCAGCACTCTCCAGAAACACCCCAGGACCCATTCTTCTCCGCAGCAAGTGAAATTCAAAAAGGCCACCAGATCTTCAAGCTGGTCTCTGCAGCAGGGCCATTTGTCGCATCCTGTGCCCTCAGCGGGCATGGTGCCAGGGAGCAGAGGCAAATGCCACCACCAGAGGCCCTGCCCTGGGGCCCCGGTGGAGGCTGAAACAGGAGTGGGAGTGCAAAACGCTTTTGTAATTGCCACAGCCTATTCAAATTTACCCAGCTCCCATTCAAAGGTCCTCCAGACATCTCTAACCGCAGCGGGGGAGGGTCTGAAAAGCAAGGAGGTGGGAATGGTCCAGATCACAGGACCATCAGCCGTGGGCCTCAGGTCCAAGCATTCTAGCCAAGACCCTGTCCTCCTCCACCCCACAGGGAGTGTGTGCCCTGAGCAGGGGGCTCCCCAGCACTGCTTCCACAGGGAAGGGCAGCTTAGGAGCCAAAGGAGAAGAATCAAATGTAGGCGCCAGGTCTGGGCAGGTAATGTAGGATGCGCACCTGCCACCTCAATGGGGCTCTGGGAAGCATGGGGGGGCGTCCTGCGCAGGCCTCGCACAGCGCTTCCACCCCCACGCTACGGATGGCTACAGGAGCCCAAGAGGAAATGCTGACGGCATCTTCACTCTGCCTAGAGGACTTGCAGATCTCCCCTTAGCCTTCCTCAGCTCCCATCTTGGTCCCTCACTCATTGCCAAGGTCCAATGACGCCCCGTGCTCCTCACAGAGCTCCTGCCTTCACCCTCTGTGCAGCGAGAGAGCTGTATACTCATGTGCCCAAGCTGGTGCCTTTGCCACCACCCCCACTCACACACAGCGCCAAGACCTTCCTCGCCTGCTTCCCAAGCGGAACCGACCTTGCCACCTTGCCGAGTCTAAAGGGGAGCCAGGCTGCTGGGGGGGGGGGCGGGGGAGGAAGTCCTGAGGATGGATGCTGCCATCTCTGAAACACACCTGGGGCTGAAGGGGAGGAGCCTGAAGCCAAGAGCTAGACACACTCCAGGCAAGTTCAAAGGCCAGTGCCAAGAAAGGGCTGGGGTGGGGCTGGGTGGTAGCATGCTAGCTGAGCACGCAGGAGGACCTAAGTCTGATCCCCGGCCCTGCAGAAGTGGGGAAAACACAAAAACAAAGGCAAGGAGCCACGGGGAAACAGCACAAATGGGCTTCGGTGCACTTGCCATCGGTGGGATGTGACTGATCAATTGCAATGGCGCTGCCCAGAATGAGATTTGGGGTGTGCACACAACTGAGAGATGTTAGGCGAGACGCCACAAAGGATATAAAATGGTGCCGCCACTGTGGGAGAAGCAGAAAGGTGGGCCCTCAAAACCACACAGAACCCCAGGGGATGTGGCCATCCTCGGGAGAGGTGGAAGTGGGGGCTTAGACTGTGTGCAATCGGTAGCACTGCTCGCAGTATATTCAGAGGGCAGAGGCAGCTCGCGTGCCCATGGGCGGATGAGCAGATGGACAAACATGGTCATCCGTTGCAGAAGGAGATGCCAGCATGTGGGTTCACCAAGGGAGCTCGAGGCCTTTGTGCCGAGGGGCACAGCCCATGACAGAGGGACATCACCATACGCTACCATGTGGGGGGGGGGGCGGGGTGGTGTGCAGTTCTAGGACTGGAGAGAAGGGGACTTGATGTAAGCAAAGCCTCCACTTCCAAGACCTCCAATACAACCAGGCCAGCTCCAAACTCTTGAGGCCTCTGTTTTCTAGCTCCCAGTTGAAAGCACAGAAAAGCGACCCCAGCATGGTCCCCAGTTGGCATTACCCTTCCCCCATGAACATCCACTCAGACTTCAGGACCCCACAGACAAGGCCTTGCTCCAAACTTCCCCTTGTACCCCCACTCCTATGCCTGCCACCCCAGGGCAGGACTAAGTGGCTATAGGCTCCAGAAGAACCACAATTTCCCCCCTGCAACTGTTCAGATGGAACAGTAACTTTGAGCTCTTTTTGCTCAAGGCTAGCACTCTACCACTTGGAGCCACAGTGCCACTTCTGGCTTTCTGGTGCTTAACTGGAAATAAGAGTCTCTTGGAACTTTCCCAGGCTGGCTTTGAACCAAGATCCTCAGATCTTAAGTCTCCTGAGTAGCTAGGATTACAGGCGTGAGCCATCTGCACCTGACCACATTTAATTTTAATCTCCTGGCCCCGTCTGAGCTGCTGGAATTCAGAGATAATCTTGCTCAGTTTATGAACTGTCTCACAGAACAGGAAGGAAGGTTTCTTGGCCTGGCCGGTTAGGAAAGGCCAGGCCTGGTACCAATGCATACACCAGCTTCTTCAAAGATAAAAGAGAAAACCAAGTGAGTTCATCTGATGGAAGATTTCACGAATGCAGTTGCTGAAGAAGGCAGGTAGCCATGGAAACCAGCTTGATGAAGGTAGTAGGAGTGTGAATTTGCTGTCTGGGTGGGCTCATGAAGGTCAGTATCACCACCACAGCTATGGGCTTCCTGAAGATGCTGTCTTCCTGAGCCACTCTCTCTGGGGATGCTGGATTGTACAGTATCTCCAGTGGGCTCTCTCGGAGCAGCCTACGACGGATGTGGATGTGCAGGCGGGGAGGCCTGCGCAGACTCCAGGACATCAGCACCTTCTCCACGCTGCTGGGCTCCTGGACCCTCCGAAGCTGCAGGTGCACAGCTACAGCCAACACACCCTGCCACCGTGGTGCCCATTTACAACTGCAGCAGGCCAGGTACATGCTCACCCACCTGAGCCATGCTCACCAGCTTGAAAAACATCTTTATACACATAAATCCCACCCCCCACTATTCTTGTCTGTTCTTTTGGCCACTTCCCCATTTTTGCTTTATTTAAAATACACGCAGTCTTTGTAAGCCAGTGTGGCTCACTAATCTTAAAGGAATTATCTTTCAACCAGGCACCAGGGGTTCATGCCTGTCATCCTAGCTACTCAGGAGGCTGAGATCTGAAGATCCAGTTCAAAACTAGACCAGACAAGAAAGTGCATGAGACTCTTATCTCCAATGAACCACCAAAAACCCAAAGTGGGGCTGTGGCTCAAGTGGTAGAACACCAGCCTTGATTAAAAAAAAAAACAAACAAACAAAAAAAAAAAATGAAGGGACAGTGCCCAGGCCCTGGGTTCAAGCCTCAGTACCATCACAAAAAGACATGATTTTCAGTGCTAAGTGACATTAAGCAGCAACTTTTGTGTTTTATGATTACTTAAAATTGTACACTAATCCGGGCACCAGTGGCTCATGCCTATCATCCTAATTACTCAGAAGGCTGGGATCTGAGGATTGCAGTTCAAAGCCAGCCCCAGCAGGAAAGTCCATGAGTCTCATCTCCAATAAAGCACCAGAAAACCAGGAGTGGCGCTGTGGCTCAAGTGGTAGAGTGCTAACCTTGAGCTGAAGAGCTGAGGGACAGCACCCAGGCCCATAGTTTACAACTGACCAAAAAAAAAAACTTCACATACACACATATTTATATTTTTCAAGGATTAATGCCCTTTTCTATCTGTGAATCTGAGGTTTTCATTTTGACATATTAAACATAAATTGAGTTTAATAGGATAACTAAAAGTTTACTGACACTACTTTAAAAAAAAACAACTACTTCCGAAACCTAGAAAACACTTTCTTTAAAATAAGCAGCATTCCCCTGTTAACTGGGCCGTGGGAGCCACATTCTTTCTTCGGGTCAAGTCAAGTTCTCCCCATAGGCTGGGGAAGGGTTTTATTTGTTGTTTGTTTTTCTCCGCCTACTCAATTTTGAGGGGCAACGTGTATTATCTATCACCTCTCTTTACTCGGTTTGATTTATGATCTTGGAAGTCAGGTCATTCTTTCCTAGGTCGAAGAAAGAAAATTTAAAAAAAAATCCACCTAATACCTGATAAAATATCAGGAAAGGTCATGACCACCTGGACGGAGACATGCATAGCTTCAGTCCAATCTGATAAAGCAACCCCAACACTTTTATCAGAAGAAAATATAACTTGCCATTTCCCAGCTCAATTGATGGACTTTTAAATTTTTTTTATCTGAAACAACAAGACATCATAAGATAGGAAACGCTACAGATAAGAAAACAAATTGAGTTGTCCTAAATCAGATCGGATTGTCTGCCCTCAGTTCAAACTCCCCACACCTGCTTCAATGGGTCAATGAGAGCCCCTTGGGTCCCCCAGGGGTTTGAAAACATTGCAAAAGTGGTGAACTTTGAGACTGGGGCGTTTATTCTGTGATTATAATTAACCTGCTCACCAGTTGCTATCGATCAGTTCTAAATGGAGGTGATAAAGTTTGACTGGATTTCTGGAGTAGAAATAAAGATTTAAACAGGAAGAGGGGGAAGGAAGCTTAAGAAATAAGACTGAATTCTGTTTTAAGAAGCAAAAACTTAAAAGAATGAGGAGGAGGAGGAGAAGGAGGAGGAAGAAGAGGAGGAGGTAGAAGAGGAGGAGGAGGAAGCAGCAGCAGCAGCAAAACTTGATCTGGGTTTGAGGTGGTTCCCAAAGTTCAGGGTTTACTAATCTTCAAAAATTTTTACCAAATCTGAGTGGTAATTTTGGATTTCTTATCCTCCAAAATAAAGTGTGTGTATGATCATTCAATATGGAGGAAAAGGACAGCCTCAACTCCCACAGGCAGGGGCTGTGTAATAATAACTGTAACCCAGGTTTACCTGCTGGACACGCTTGCCTTTAGTGTGCAAGACAATTATTTAAAACATCAAGTCATAAACGGAGCTCCTGCAAAATGCCAAAGGCCAGAAAACCAAACTCCCTTCTTTCAGATAAACTTGATTATCCAGGCCCAATTCTGATTAGAAAGTAAAAAGATAAAACCACAGCCTGCCCGCCAGAAACCAGCAAACTGCTACTCACCGGCGCTGCTCCCTTCAGCTCAGAACTCACCCCTGCGCGTTCACCCAGGGTCTGTGATCCCTGCCTCCGTGGCACCTTTATGAAAATCCTAACTAGTGTTCCCTGTCTCCCCTCCTGTCTCAGCTCCGACAGCAACCACAGTGCAATCTTCAGAGACAGGCAAAGACAGGCAGAGGTAGGGTTCGGCTGTGAGCAGCCTGCAGCCCGCTGAAGGCAGGAGCATCCTCCAGTGTGGAGGGTGTGAGTGCTGGGGTCCTCGTCCATTCCCTGTATGCAGGAGGGAGGGACAGCAAAGCACGCAGTCTGCACAGGGCTGAAAGTCCTTCCAGGCATTCCACCACAAGCTCTGGGGGGACAGGCAGGGCGACTGCAGGAGGACACTGCAGAGCCTGCGGCTGGTGGCAGGGGCCCATCAGGGGAGAAGCCAGTGGGGTGGAATTGTGAGAAGCCTGGGCTCCAGCTGCCGCTCACTGGTGGTTCAGAAGGGATTCGCACCCTGCCCTGCGTGTGACAAATGCAAACTGTGGCAGGAAGGCAGCTACAAACCTAGAGCCTGCCTTGCCTTGCATTCTAAGGCAGAGCCGCTTACTTCATCTTTCTCCATCTGTTTCCTTCTAGCAAAATAGAGATCTCCTCTTTCTCTCTTTCTTGCTCTTTTCTCTTCCTTTCCTTTCTGCCAGTCATGGGGCTTGAACTCAACCTGAGCTCGGTCCTTTAGCTTTTTCCCTCAAGGCTACTGCTCTATCACTTGAGCCACACCTCCACTTCCAGCTTTTTGGAGGTTAATTAGAGATAAAAGTTTCAAGGACTTTCCTGCCTGGGCTGGCTTTGAACCATGATCCTCAGATCTCAGCCTCCAGAGTAGCTAGGATGACAGGCGTGAGCCACTGGCACCCAGCTAACACTCATTTCTTTTTAAGGAAAGACTTAAACATCCCTGGGGATTTCCTCACTGACCCATGACAAAGGAGCCAACATACTCCAAAGGGACACTGTACAAGGTACCCCAGCTCCCATCCCTCAAAAGTCAGTACTTTCGGGTACATTGATGTACCCAAACTATAAACTGGTCTTACATAATTAACAGGTTGAGGTTATTCCTATTACAACGGCATTCATATTATTTTCCTGTCTTTAGCAAATGACAAAGGAGCGGCTCTATAGACAGCCAATGCAGTGTCTGAGTAACATACTGGTGGATGTGTTACAGAGGCCTGGCATGGTCTATCAAAGGTCCCACTGCATTCTTAAGGCAGCAGCTCAGGCTGCAGCCCTCCTGGGACCAAGAAGGAAAGGTCAGCAGCCCATTCCCTCTCATGCAAGTCGACACTGGACTTCCACAGAGGGCTCATTTTAAATTCATACCACCCTATCATTTTCAAAGGCCAGCCCGGCCAGTCTTTCACAAGACTGTAGTAGAAGAATCACTCTGTATCCTGGAGAAAGATAACTAGGTTAGTGGTTTTCTAGCAGGTTCTAGTCCCAGTGTAACCTGAGGGCAAGCCCACCAGGAGAGGGCTTCAACCACAGCTGGGTGGGTGTCTGTGCCCGTGAAGGGGCTCATCAGCCTGAGTAGGCACCCCTGGCAACTCCTGACTTATTTTCTCCCAGTACTGAAACAAGGAGATGGGACAGGACAGTGCCCTCAGAAAAGCAGCCTTGAGCTGGGCAAAACCAAAGCCAAAGTCAGGATTTCCGGTAATGATGGCGTTGATCTGCCTAGCTGAATCGTACGGCAGCTTCTGGGCCATGTACAGCTACAGAAAAAATTAAGCTCAATAAACAATGAGTTATATGTTAAAGAGTTTCCCCTGTGTATCCAGAAACACTAAATATAGAATCCTTAAACTTAAATATCCAAAAGGTCTCAAGACTTTCAGGAAGCTGATTCATGAATTACATATGTCTGTTTTTAAAAAAGCTTAAATGTTGGGGGCTGGGAATGTGGCTAGAGTGCTTGCCTTGCATGCATGAAGCACTGGGTTCAATTCCTCAGCACCACATACACAGGAAAAGCTGGAAGTGGCGCTGTGGCTCAAGTGGTAGAGTGCTAGCCTTGAGCAAAAAGGAGCTCAGGGACAGTGCCCAGACCCTGAGTTCAAGCTCCAGGACTGGCAAAAAAGAAATTATATGACAATAAAAAAATTTTTTAAAGCTTAATTAGTTTAACATACATTTTTGGAAATAAGTAATAACATCTATATTTTTATCTATTTTTAATTCAAAAGATTCTGTTTGCATTCACACAGCAGCATTATTTGTAACACTAGTAGCTGTTAAGTGAGCATCTGAGGATGAATGGGTAAACACAATGTAGTCTGCCCATACAATGGGATACTATTCAAATAACCCAAGGAACGAAGTGGGCATGTGCTATAGCGTAGATGGTCCATGAAGGCATCCTGCTGAGCACAATAATTCCATGGATCTGAGGTCCTGAGGGAGTCAAGTTCATAGGGGCAGGAAGTAGAACAAGGCAATACTCAGGACAGGGCTGGGGGCTGGTTTGTAGTAGGTAGAGTTTCCATTTTAAAAGATAAAAAGTGCTGTTATACAACAATGTGTCCATATGTAACACTACTGAGCTCTTCCTTTAGTAATCCAGGTAGTAAGAATATTCAAACCAGGGCCTGGGAATGTGGCTTAGTGGTAGAGTGCTTGCCTAGCATGCATGCAGCCCTGGGTTCGATTCCACAGTATCATATAAACAGAAAAAGCCAGAAGTGGCATTGTGGCTCAAGTGGTAAGAGTGCTAGCCTTGAGCAGAAGAAGCTCAGAGACAGTGCCCAGGCCCTGAGTTCAAGCCCCAGGACTGGCAACAAAACAAAACAAAAATAACTATTCAAACCAAACCTAACTTCAACATTCCCATACTTCAAATATATTTTCTTATTTAATAGATTAACAATGAAGCACATATGTGACTATAAGTAATGTTAAGATGGTTAAATTTTTTTTGAAGTTCCAAACACTTATCCTTCACCCTTTTACCTGTACCCCTACCCTACCCATCATCCCACACTCCCCCCCCCCGCCCCCTGGCTATCAGCATTACACATTCCAAGTAACAATTTATATTTTAATATTTATTACATAGGTGGGCACTGATAGCTCCTGCCTATAATCTAGCTACTAGGAGGTCTGCATCTGAGGATCCTGGTTCATTGCCAGCCTATCCAGGGAAGTCTGTGAGATTCTTATTTCCAATGAACCAGCAAAAAAGCCAGAAGTGGAAGTATGGTTCAAGTGGTAGAGCACCAGCCTTGAGCAAAACAAAACAAAACTAAGAGCACTCAGGCCTTGGCACCAGCACACACACAAACATTTGTTTACAAATTATGTAAACACAAATGTCTTGGGAAAGATACCACCCCCCTCCACAGCGACCTTCATCTTTCTATGTCCAAATGACAGCTTGTGGTGGCTTTGTACCCCTTGTGTCCAAATACTTCCTGAGGGGGGACGTTTAAGTTACTTCCAATTTGGGTTTTAATTTCCCATTTTTGTTTTCTGACATGAAGTATTATATGCAGCGATGATATTAATATGCAGCACAGAAGAAATTCAGAGTTCGAATCCTGCAGCAAAGCCATCTACTTTATAATCTAGCTGATTTTCCCAAAGCTGCTCTATGAAGATAGTACCAATTTACACTCCCACCTCCACAGTTCAGAGGCCCTGTTTCCCTACACCTTAGAGTGCATTTGTTTTCTTAGTGCATTTAAGGAAGAAAAAAGAAACAGAAGTGGTGAATGACACGGAGGAAAGCGTTATTTAAAACTGCCTCATGAGCATCGCTCCAGTGCGGGCGTGGAAAGTGCCTAGCAAATGTGGCCTGACCTCTTCTGGGGATACAATTGGGCAAGTGACAGGTGTCACCAGAGGCAGTGACACACCCCAGGCCACCCCAGAGCACCGGCTTTATTTAATTGCTTCTCCACTTAGCCCTGAAGACCAATTCCAACTCTGATCGACCTGCTCAGGGTGGTAACCGGAAAGTCAAACAACTCTGGTTTCCCTGAAGACTGACAAATTGTTCTCTGGCCAAGCAGGCAACTTCAGAGTTGGCCTCACAAGGTTGGTTTCCTGCACAAATGAGCTGGCTCTGAAAGCAGCTGGCTTCATCGATAAGCAGCACCCCAAAGATCCAGCAAACACCGCAATATTTTCCCCTGACCTCCCTCATAAACTCCCTGAACCGAACCCCCTGAGTACCCCTCCCCACACATAATGGGGTGACCGTGTTTCCAGGTGAATGGTTTTGGCAGGACTGAGACATGCACATTGCACTGTGGGTTGCTTTCGCAGAACCTGCAAGTGGTTTGTGATTTTGGATGCTTTGCGAACTGTGGGATTGCTTCTTTCTCCGTGATGAAAGAATTATTCCTTACTAAAATATATGTTAGCTTTTCTAGCAGGGTCTACCACCATGCTATGTCCTCCAAGGCATACTTACATATAATTTCCATTTCAGTCGCTCTTTGAGCCCTAAGCATACACAAGCATGAATCGATAAAGAAATAAACTGATATGACATATTTAAATAAAAGACTCCTCTTTTAAGAGTGTATCTCCAGACAACCATTGGTAGCTCACATCTGCAAACCTAGCTACATAGGAGCTGAGATCTGATGATGTGGTTTGAAGCTACCCCAAACAGGAGAGTCTTGTCTCCAATTAATCACCAAAAAGCTGGAGTTCAAGTGGTAGAGCCCTAGCCTTGAGTAAAAATGCTTAGGAACAGCCCCTAGGCCCTGAGTTCAAGCCCCACAACTAGCAAAAACAAAAAAGTTTATCTCCAGCCTGGTGCAGTGGCTCAAGTCTAATCCTAGCTACTTGGGAGGCGGAGATTGGGCGTTCATGGTTCAAGGCTAGCCCTGGTAAAAAGTAGTTGGGGAGGCTCCATCTTAACTAGTAGCTGGGCAAGTGGCGTGTGCCTGTCATCTCAAGTGACAAAGGGAAGCACAGACTGGAGGTCCGCAGTCCAGCCCAGCCCAGGCAGAGAGAGCACTCGCCTAGCAAATGCAAGGCCTTGAGTTCAATCCCCAGTTCTGCCAAAAAAAAAAAAAAAAAAAGGAGTACATCTCCATGAGTTCTGCGGAATGGATAGCGTCACACAGCTCAGCTCTTTAAGAGAAGACTGTTCGCATTTCATCACACACAGTTCTACGGCTGTGCCTGTGGCACAGCTCGAAGGGCAGATGTGAGTTCTTGGATGCCCAGCTTATCAGAAAAACAACCCCAAGAGCACTAACTGCATCTACCAGCAAGTACAGCCATGCACCCTACCGTTCTTCTTAGTACCTGCTTCCCTAGAGCGGCATGGGAGGCCACAGACCTTCAGAGTCCTTCTTCTTCCAGTGGCTTCCCCAAGGACCCGCTCCCTGCCATCCAGCCCACTCTTTTTTTTTTGTTGCTGTTTTTTGTGTGGCTTTTTTGTTTGTTTGTTGAGAAAGCATCTTGCTCTGTAGCTTGGGGTGGTCTGGAATTCACTATACAGCCCAGGCTGGCCTCAAACACAATCTTCCTGCCTTGGCATCCAAAATGCTGGGGTTACTGAATGTAGTACCACACCCTGCTCTGCTTTGCCTCTTAAAGGACTCGGCAGGCACTCTGTGTGGTTTGACCAGGGCAGGACAGAGTCCTGGGGCAATTACCTCCTAGATTTCTGCTCAAATATTTGTTAAGTGTCCAGCATGTGCCAGGCACTTAAATCTGAGTAAGATTCTGCACCTGCCCTCAGTAAGGGCACAGAAGTCCATTAATGAGTCTAATTAATGGCTTCTACAATTGTTTCAGGGTTGCAGGTCTTATTGAACTTGGAATGAATTAAAGGGCACACACATTATTATAGTTAGGACAAAATCATTTCCAACCTAAGCATAGAGCTCTGCCCTTGTTGGCTTTTACCACTTTGATTTTTGCTTGTTTCCAGTATAAGAACTCTGGCAATATGTTCACTCTGCCTACTAAACAAGATAATACCTCATAGAAAAGCAAAGGTGTTCTCTTACTTCACCTCACTGAAGATGAGTTAAGGCTGAACAGTCTATGTGTTTTTACCTACTATGGAAAAGACAGTCTGAGTTCCATTATTTCATGAAGTATACACTGTATGGAGTAGATGCCAGCTTATCTTTCTTTTCTCTTCTTTATTCGTAGGTCACTTCCCTGACAAACCACCCTTCAAGACCCTAAGTAAATGTCGCACTTGGGTGAAGAACTTGCAGCGCTCAGATAGAAGAACCTGCTTTGCTTTCTCTCCTTCCCTCTCAGCTCACTGCCCCTACAACAATGATACTGCATTTGCTCATTTTTAGTTCTACTTGGGGAGAACAGGAGCCCCACTTACTGGGGACAGTTGTCACTGAAAAGCCTAAGTCCTGCCAGAAAAGTAGTTCACTATACAGGACAGGGATGACATTAGCAAAGTCACATCATTATGCAGAGCCAACACCAAACCAACTTCCTGAATATCTGATTTCAGACCACACACAAAGAACCTCCTATCCCGTTTTACAGGGAAAGAGGCTCCATGGAGAGGTGTAAGCCATGTGTTCCAGGGGTGGCAGTAACTCCCCAGAGGGGCCAGGCCTCTGGGAAGATTCTGGAACTGGTTCTCTTAGTGTGCTGTCCTAGGTCTCACTGAAGAACCTAAACCCGTGTCTGTGCAGCTCTTTAACGCCTGTGTGTGGAAGCCAGCAGAGCTGAAGATCTGAGTGCCCGTCCTGGGTGGGCGGGGTGCGGGCAGGAGGGAAAACCTGGGCTTCGTGGATCCCAGGGATGCTAGCCCTGGGTTGACACTGGAATTTGGAGACGTTACTAAGTTCAGCACCCACTGAGAACTCTGAATGCCTACCTTGTGCCCACACCCTGTCCCTCACTGGGCTCTTACAGTCAGAGATCTGAAAGTCTCCTCCATCTTCCATTTGGAACTTCTCTCTATGTCTCCCTGTCTCTATCTGTCTGTCTGTCTCTCAACCCGACAACAAATTCTCAGCACGCGATTGTAAGCGCTACAAAGCATGCGTCCAGAGCCCCGAATTTAAAAGCAGAATGGAGACCCTCCTTCCTTCTTCACTCGTCTCGCTTCGTTTCGTTTTCGGTGTTTTGCGGCAGTCTGGAGGCGTCCCCCGCTCGCGTCCTCCACCCTCTGCCTCCCAGGCAGGGCAGGCCTGCTGTCCCGCCCCCGGGCCGACGCTTCCCGGGCAAGTTCTGAGCAAGACCCAGGCCGGGGAGCCACGAACCCGGCACCGGCGCCGCGGCTGCTCCGCTTCGCTTCCCCGCGGTACGTATGTGGCGGGATCCCCGCGGGGACCTTCCCAGGCCACGCAGGACCGATGGGGAGGGGCACCCCGCCCCCCGCCCCGAGCGGATCGCCCGATGGTCATTCTGTCCCCAGCCCGGGGCCGTGATGAAGAACCAGGCCCGGGTCGGCGCCCCCAGCCTGCCGGCCGCAGCCGTCGGGCGCCTCCAAGGCTGGCCCTCTTGTCTCCGGCGTGGCCTCCCCCCTCCAGGACGATCATCGGCCCTCGGGGGCCGCCCCAACGGCGCTGCCACCTGGCGCGCTCGAGCCCCAGCGACGCCCGGTGGCCAGGCTCCCGGAACGGGGACCCCCACCCCGCCCCGCGCTGCTCCATTCTGCCTCGCTCGGAGCCTCGACGGCTCCCAGCACCCACGCGTCCCCGCGCGCCCACAGCGCCCCCGTACTCACCGAGGTTGGGGTGTCGGGCGGGGGTGGCCCGGCCGGGCAGGCTGTGCAGGACCGGGCTGTCGAAGGGCCCGGCGGAGGCGGCGGCGGCAGCGGCCCAGGAGGCGCCCACGTCGGCCATGTAGGCCGGGTAGGGGCTGGAGTAGGAGCCCGCGAAGCCCGCGCGCCCGTACTGCTCGCGGCCCGCCAGCCCCGCGCCCGCCGCCCCGCCGCCCCCTCCTCCGTAGGCCGCGGCTTCCCGGGCGGCGGCGGCGGCGGCGGCAGCGGCTGCCAGGGACCCCGGGGTCCCCGAGAAGGAGAAGCGCGGCGACACCGGCGGCGGCGTGTAGGCCGCGCCCTCGGCGCCCGCCTGGCTCCAGCCGGGGCTGCCCTGCTGGGCCCCGGGCCCCGCGCCCGACGGGGCGGCCCCGGAGCCACCCCCAGCCGCGGCCCCCGCCGCGCCGCCGCCGCCCGGCAGGTAGGACAGGCCCAGCACGGAGGAGGGCACCCGCGGCGTGGGCACGTAGACCGGCGAGGACGCCGCGCCCGCGCCCGGCATGAAGGCGCCCGCGCCGCCCGCCTCGTAGGCCCCGGGTGGGGGGCCGTGGTTGGCGGCCATGGCCAGGCTCTGGTACATGGCCCTGGCGAGCCCTCGCGGGGCGAGGGGCCACGCGGGGCGAGGGGACCGGAGGGCGACAAATCAGAAGACAGTCAAGGCGCCCGCCGCTCTCGCCTGGAGTCCTGGCTGCTCAGGAGGCCGGGGTTGGAGGGGCACAGTTCGAAGCCAGCCGGGGCAGGAAAGTCCGCGGGCCTCTTATCTCCACTAACCAGCGGGGGCAAAGGCAGAGGTGGAGGAGTGGCTGGAGAGGTGGAGCGCCAGCCCGGGCGAGGAAGCCGGGGACGGCAGCGCCCAGGCCCCGAGGTCGCCAAGCCGCGACGGGCACCAAAAAGAAGAAAAGTCACTCAAAAAGCCAGGCGCGGGCGGGCGGTTGGTTTGCCGGGGAAGCTGCAGACGCCGCACGCCCAGCCCGCGGCCGGGGGTTCCCGGCGCCCGCAGCTGCAGACGCGGTGGGGCGCGGGCGTGGGTGGCGGGCGCGGGCCTCCGCGTCACTCGCCGCCGACTGCCCCGGGAAGGCCAGGCGGGCTGATCCTCACGTGCGCCGCAGTCCTGGAGGAGGAGAGACAAAAAGGGAGAGAGGAGGTCACCGCCAAGCTTTCGAACCCCCGGTCGTCGCCCCGGTGCACGACCCGCCCCCCCCCCAGCGCCTGGCGGTGGAGGCCTTTGCGGTGTCGGGGAGGGGGCCAGGCTGCCCACCGCAGGGGTGGTGGGTTGCGTTCTAGGACACGTTGGGGTTGTCGGGAAGGGCTTTAATTGTCTTCTTTTCTTTTTCTCCTTCTCCCTTCAAGCACATTTCTTCTGCTGCAGGGTTCTGTGGGAACCGGGGTTTCGATTTCTCAAGAATGGGACGCGTGGAGTCCTCGTCTTTCCCGACCGAGAGGGGGAGGGGAGGCGGGAGACCGTGACAAACTTTATAAAAACCAGCAACCTAAGAAAGTTTTGTTTGTAATCCTTAAAAAAAAACCACTCGAGGTAGAGTCTAAATGTTTATAAATGGGCAAGTGTCTGCTCAGCCTCGTAAGGGGTCGGGAAGCCTCTTCATCATACACGCGGTGTCAAATGGACAAGCTACAAGTTTCTCCAAGAGCTACATTTTAGACATTTTGCAGATGGGGACTGGGGGGGGGGGCGGGAAGGAGGGGGAGCAGGAGGAGGAGAAGAAGGAGAAGAAGGAGGAATAGGAATGTACAAGGTCACTTTATAGACAACTGAATGAACGACTCTAAGTCACAGAACCTTTCTTTTCTCTTCCTTTTCTCCTGTGGAGTCACAGGTCCATCTAAAAGCAACGAGACTGCTTGTGGGGAAGGGGGTGTCTAGAATTTGCTTGTATGCTCCCTAGCTTCCTATGTTAGGGTATGACCAGGGACTTTTAATTATAATAAATAATAATATCTTCATTTTCTAACATACCTGTGTGTCATCAGTCTCCATAAAGTAAAAGTATCGGTCCATATTTTACAAAAGAAAAGGGAGGGGGAATGAAAGCATGTAAGTTTTGAAACCTGTCAAGGGGGGGGTCTTCAGTGGTTCATGACACCCACATTTTCCCTTAGAAGAGGCGGGACATCTAACACTGGATTGTTTTTCATTGCAACAGTACACTTGCAAGAATAGTAACAGAACTGCACACTGAGCGCAAGCTCTGCACCTGGCGAATGAGTAACTTTGGACAAATCTCCCACCCTCTCAGTACCTCAGTTTCCTTATCTGCCAAGGGCAAACATTTAAGGGGCCTACCTCAGAGAATCTTTGAGAATTGGGAGTGGGTTATAAATGAATGTCCATAAGGCACTTGTAACAAGACCTTTTTGGACTGTTTAATCAGGTACCCCCCCAAAAAAATCGGTTGTATGCAAAGGTTGGCTATTCTTACAGATTTCTATTATGCCGTAGGAAAGTACCTGGGATGTGATAATCATCACATTTATTATTGTAAAAATTCCAAAAATGAAGCCTTTAATACATAAACTCTAACACTTTGCCATGTTGCAAGGTTTCTGCTACTAACAGCAAAGCCAACAGTGTGGATTATATATTGCATGGTAACTGCTAATGCTTTATTATTTGCTTCCAAAACATACAATTCATTTTTGGGTTTGGTGAACAATTTCTGACCTGACATCATCAAACCTTCTCTATGAAAATAAAGGCCAAGAAAAAAAAATCTCTGGCCTTCAGTCAGTAAATACATACATTTGCCTGAAAGAGATAGATTCAGTATTTGACTTTTAAATCCAGTAGTTGACCCATTTCACTTATTTTCTGTGGTACTCCCGCAGTTCTAAAAGACAACGCTGTACATTTTCTTTTCCTCACATAACTGCGGGAAAGGAAGGCGACTTCGAGTTTTGTCACCTAACTTGTAGTACACAAACAGGTGTCTACCCGAGAGGCTTGAAAATGTAATCGCTAAAAATACGAACAAACCTCCCCTCGTCCTCCGTGCGCTCTGCCTTTTCCAATGGCAGCTGCATTGCCCGCAGTGGCCAGTGGAAGTTGGGGTGTCTTTTCCCCAGTGCTGTTCTGGGAAGGTAAGAACTTGTTCCCGGTTACTGGGCCTCAGACCTGCGCACCGCAGAGGCAGCCTAGCGAACAGGCCCCCTGCCCCCCCCCCATTCACCCCCAACTTCCCTCATCCCAGCTCACCCCAACTTCGCAAGACAACGGGAAACGCTTCTCTCCTTCCCTGAATTTAGCTACCAGCCATATTCCGATCTACTTTGGGGAGTGGGAGAAGCGAAAGCGCCCCGGGGAGTCGTTCCTCCCCAAACCCGGTCGGCTCGCGCCCTGGCTCCGGGCCTGCCCCGCACCATCGTCACCGAGACCCCACACGCCCGCCAGCCGTCCCGAGGCAGGGTCGGGGTTGTCGGTCCTGGACCACGTTTCCTCCGTGAAGCGCCCCTAGATCGGCTCTGGGCCGCCAGGCTTCGCTAAAAGCACGGAAGTGCGTCCCCGGAGCGCGCCCCGGCCGCCCCAGCGCCCCGGGCCCCGCAGCCCGGGCCTCGCCGGCCGGCCGGCCGATCCCAAATCCCTTCTCGCGATCTGGTGAAAGTGCACCCCCTAGGGAGCCCTCTTTCCTCAGGGGACCCGACCCCCACGGAGCACCAGGCTCGTGGGTCCGCGGCCCGCGGGGAGGGTCACCCCGGAGCGCCCTGGGAGGGCGAAATCGCTCGCCTTCCGGGGGGCTGAGCTCCCGGGCCTAGGGCTGCGAGACCAGGAGGCCGGCTAGAAGGAAACCGATACAAGTCCGGCGACTCCGCTGCCCGGCCCGGGGTCCGGCCCCGCGGTGCCCGCCGTCCCCGCCGTCCGCGGGGCCATCGGGCGGCCCGGGCGGCTCCACACGGCCGCCGCCCACCGCGGCTCGGCGCGGGCGCAAACCTGAGCTCGAGAACCGACGCTCGGAAACGGATCCCGAGTACGCAAGGCCGCCCGAGAGGAGCCCGGTCACCCGCCCCCTCGGCTTCGAGGTAAAGAAGCCAGAGTCCCACGAGGAGCTGGCTGGGGACGAGTTGGGGTCCCGGGGTGCCCGACGCCCCCTTTTCGTCCCACCTGCGCTGCCGGACTCCGGGGTGAAGGCGGCGCGGGAGCTCGGGCCTGGCAGCGGAGAGGCAGGGGAGGGCGAGGTTTTGGGTTTTAAGCCCTACCTGCTGGGCCTCGGGTGTCTGGAGAGGGGCGCAGGCCCGGGCGCCCCCGAGGCGGCAGCGGCGGCGGCGGCCCCTGTGCCGGCCTCCGGCGGGTCCCGCGGCTGCCCGCGCCCGTCCCCGCGCCCCTGCGCCGCGCTCGGACGCGCGGAGTGGCCCGGGCGGGTCACGTGCGGGGCGGGGCGGGGCGGGGCGCCCCGCGGCCCAGCGCCCGCCCACCGGGCTGCGGCGAGCGCTCCCCACAGGCAAAGTCCAGGCGCGGGGTCTCCGCGAACGCGAAGCGCCGGGGCCGGCCCGGGCCTGCGCCCCCCGCCGCCCGGAGGTCGGGCGGTTCGCTCTTTTGCCCCGGGACGGCTGAGGGAAGAATTCCGTCTCCCCCGCCCCACCTCACCCCGGGGGTTCGCGTCCACCGCGGAGGGCGGGGCGGGGGGGGGAAGGTGACCTCCCGCCTGGGCTCCTGGTCCCTGGTGGGGCGCGGGGTCACCCGGGTTGTCCCGGCTTCCCGGCGGGCGACCAGGGGCTCCTCCTGGCCTCGAACTCTCGGACTTGGCCGTCAGGGCGAGAACCGAAGCCGGGGAGCCGGCCCCAGCCCTCCAGCCCGGCCCCGCGGCCTCCCCGCCTCCCCCGGCAGCCATGCCCGGAGCTGCGGAGGGCCCGGCTCGCCTTCCCCCGGGGGAGGGGGCGGTCAGGCGGCAGGCGGCGCGGCGCGCGAGCCGGAGCCCAGCGTCCCTCCGACGGCTCAAGGTTAACGGAGCGGCCCCGGGACCCAGCGGCGGAGGCCTCCCGCGCCTTGCACCGCGCTCGCTCTCGCTCTGTAGCCCCGTCTCTCTCTGTGTGTCTGTCTGTCGGTCTGTCTCTCCCGGTAGAATTTGTCTCCCAGCACTCTCTTCTCCATCCCGGGCCGCGCGCTGGGCCGGGGCGGGGGATGAGCCCCGTCCAGCTCCCGCACACGCCCCACACTCGCTTCTGCGGTGGGAACGCAGGAACGAGCGAGGGCCGCCGCCAGCGCCCGGGAGGAGCCGGGCGACCTGAGCCGGGCGGGGAGGGGGGTCCACGCGGCCGCGGCGGAGGGGGAACCCGGGGGCGCCGAGGCCCGGCCGCTGGAGACGCGCCGGCGCGGGGCGCCCCCCCTCTTCCCGGGGCCCCGCACTCCTCGAGCCCCAGGCCGCACGGTTGGGGTCCCCTCGCCGCCTCCTCCCACTCCGATCCAGCGCCGCGTGCGCGAGGCCCGGTGACGGCCTCGGAGGTTCGGGAAGGGAGCGCTGGGGAGGAGCGACCTCGCGTGGGAACCCCGGTGTGCGGCCTCCCGGTGTGAACCCCGTTCTCACGCCATCAAGCCGGCCTGTTCGCCGGAGAAGTGGGAAGTCCAGGCTGGAGCGACCCTGAACGTGTCCCATCTCCACGGCCCGCGGGCCAGCAGCGCCCCCCCACCAGGGCTGAGCCTTGAGACCAGGCCGGCCCCCACCCCCCCCCCCAAAAAACCCGGGGATTATTGTGCGGCCGCTCGCGGGAGTCAGGGCGCAGAGGAGGGGGACGCGGGGCTGTTGCGCCCCGCAGTGAGCTCTCACGCCGGCCCTGCATGCCTCCCCCCGTCAGTCTCTCCCTCTCCCGGGGTTGGGGCGGCGATAGACTTGGCCCTGAGACCCCTGGTCGGAGGAGCAGCTGCGGCTGAGCCCGGGACCCGCAAACCCAGGATTCGATCCGGGGCAGCCGGCTCCTGCCTCTCCCCGCCCAGGTGCCCTCCCCCACCCCCACCCCGCCTCCTAATCTCGAGCCCCGCGGGGGTGGCGCGGAGCCCGAGCGGGGCGCGGGGGGGGGGGCAGGGGCGGCGCTCGGCCCCTCCAGGCGCCGGCGGCGGAACATTTGTTTCTGTTTCCTGTGGCTTTCTCGCGCGCGCGGGTCCAGAGCACCAAATTTCTCTCCTAGGGCTCAAAAACCTACCCCAGGTGCTGGGCAAATGCCTGTGCTGGGGGGGGGGGGGCCTCAACTCGCCCCCTTCCTCTCTGCGCGGGGCGCGCGGGGCGTCGGCGCCGCGGTGCCAGGCGCGGGGGGCGCGTCCGGAGGGGGTGACCGCCGGTTCCCCGGAGGCCGCGGAGGGGGGTGGCCTCTGAGCTTCGGACAGTTTTTGAAGTCCTCCTCCCGCCTTGCCTTTCCCGTGTTCTGCCAGGAAAAATCAACCCTCCACCTCTCCAGCCTCCCTCTCTCCCCTTCGATCGCTTCTCACCCAGGCCGCGGGCTGAGCACCCCGCATCAAGTCGGGGGACTTTTGACAAATGGGAAGTACCAGGTTGTGCGGTCCTCTCAAGGGCAGACTACAAAAATACGCGGCGTTTCCCCGACCCGCGGAAGTCCGTCTGTTCCTGGCAGAGACGAAATTGTAGACTGAACCCAAGAATGGAGAATCGGGGCTGAGATTGCATCGAAACAGATTAGATAGATAGACAAGACAAGACAGATAGACAGACAGACAGACCATACTTGATGAACCGGTGAGGAAGGCGGGCAGCGCAGGTCGGGCTTTCTGGCCCGCTTCTAGCGAGGTCCTGGCCAGACCCGGTCAGGCTGGTCTTCCACCAAGTGCCCCGTGGGGAGGGAGGAGGAAGTTCAAGTTCTAGGACAAGACCCCCTCCCTGACCCCCTCTCCCCGCGCACTGGGAATCGGCCTTGGTGAGCACCGCACCCAGAGGAAAACGACGCCTAAAACACTGTCCCCTCACCCCGGGTCCCCGGGTCCCCGGTCCCCGTCCTCCGAACCCTCACCCCGACTCTTCAGAGAGCAGCAGAACCCGGACGCGGAGCCCATTCCTACCCGATGGGCCGACGCGCGGAGACCCGCGCTGGACGAAGGCCGCGTCCCGTCCTCCCGGGCACCCGTCTCCTGCCTTGGGCAAGGGGGCCGGGCAGGGGCGCGAGCTCGCGACGGTAGCTCGAATTCATCTGCTCGTCCGGGGAGACGAGCACCTTTCTTGATTTTCGGCCACCTGGAATTCTTGAGAGGAGAGGGGTAGATGCGGACGCGGACCCGGCCCCGTCCCTCGGGCCGCCCGGCTCTGCGCCCCGGCCGCCCGGCTCTGCGCCCCGGCTTGGCTCTTCCACCCTCCCCGACAGAAGCCCAGCAAGGAGGAAGTAACACGTCGATTCGTCTCGCTTTAAAAGTAGCGCCCGGCGGCCCTCGCCCCTCCACCTCGGCACAAGGGTGCTTCTAGCCGTGGACCCGAATCGGAGGCACGCCTTTTCACTTTAGAGTCCTGTCCAGATTACGGGGCACACGCATGCGGTGTCTCCATTTTTCTCCAGAAAATGTGTGTCAAGCTAAAAGAGGGGAAGCCACCCTCTCGGGAGGAAGGGGCCCGAAGAGGCCCAGAGAGGTTAGGGCACTCGTTCAAGGTGGCAAAGCCTCCACGTGTCTAATTTAGAATCCAGTCTGACTTCTTTCCGCCACTCTATATAATGACGACCTTCTACTAGAAAAGACTTTTTGCAACTGTAGTCCTGCGTTTAATCTCCACATCTCCTTTAATGAGCACATCAGACATTTAAAGTTGAAAATCGATTTAAAATAAGTTTGTGTCTAGTGACCTTAGAGTCCGTGGGAAGGGAATGAAAACTGGAAAACAGTGTCTGAACTTTTTTGGAACATTCTGGAAGGATGCCAGAGCCTTTTGGAATAGGGAAGGCGCTCTGTGTCCCGGGGCAGTGGAGGCCAGGGGCAGACCGGATCTCCATGTCCTGGAGTCCAGCCGAAGTCCCCCGGGGGGGGGGGTTAGGGAGTCCTGCACTCTGGGCACCACGGCTGCATTGAAGCCCTGTGCATGTGGCCCTTCGTGCTGCTCCTGAACTGAAGCTCACCCACCCTTCCTCTGGGAAGGACCTGGGGAAAACAGCAGCAGCAAGTGGCAGCAACCACCCCCTGGCCCTCGGCTCGGCTGCTGGCTCCTAAGCTCTGTCCCCACCCTTCTCCTGGAGGACTGAAGCTGCCCCTTCTGTATCTCTCTTGGCGATTGGAGCCCCATTCTATTCGTTTGTGGGAATCCTTCCCCTTCCCATCAGACTTCTAAAGTGGCTGTTCCCCCAGCACAGATCCCAGAAAATGAACAAAAACTAACCAAAACCCTAACTCATATAAAAGATTCACCTGCTTTATTGCCAGGCCTTTTGTCTCCCCCGGGATTTGAATGCCCAGACTCTCATTCCACCAGGAATCCCCTGAAGGCGACCTAGTACGTGTTCCATCAAGGTTGGTGGAGTGGTTGAACTCATGGAGTTGCTAATTGCACTCTCAAGATGGGGGGGGGGGGAGGATGGAGAAGAGAGGATGAAAGAATCCACCCTAGAGGTCTGCTGGGGGTGGGAGGGCACCAGGCTGCCTCCCAGAGGAGGACCGTGGGGACCAGAACACACAGAAGACGTTGATCAAGTCTCTGTCCTCATACACTAGCTACAATCGAGGTCACTCCAAAGGGAACACAGAAATCCCCGAGGAGGGGTGGGGGGAGGATTTCTGGGCACGCGCAGAATTTTGGAAATTGGAAATTGGCCTCCACTGTCGAGGGAGGCAGTGAGGACACCCAGGGTGCTGGTGGCAGAGGAATTCAGGCCCCCGTTTCCACCATCTGGGGGGGCCCAGACCCGCACATCCTGGAATGACTGCGGGACCGCCTCACACCTGAGGACAGAGAAACGAAAGGGAGCAGAGGAGAGGAGCGGGGAGAGGAAAGCGTGAAGAGGCAGAGAGGGCGGAGAGGAGAGAGCCAGCAGGCCGGGTGGGGGAGGGGGCGGAGTCCTTTATTTGCCCATCCATCCCATTCCGTGCCGGGATACTCAGCCAGGAACGAAACAGACGAAATGTCTGCCCTCAAGGAGCGCACACTCCATGAAAGAACGGCGTGCAATAGGTTCAACCAATGATGCGGGTGTTAAACAGTGGGAAAATAAAGCTGTATGTGATAAATAAAGGGAGAGAGGGAGACATTTTAAGGACAAAGAGCTCATCATCCCGGAAGGAGGCCTCCGCTGGCCCATTTCCGGGCAGGACAGTGGTCAGCGGTGGGAACTGGGGTGTTGTGCGTCCCTGGACATCAGGGGACTTCTGGGACCCGCGGGCCCTGGCGCTGCCGGCGCCAGCTCCAGCCAATATTCGCATGTCTCGCCCCAGCACCCTTGGCCTCCCTGCGGAGCCCCAGGTGACCCGGAGCCAGGAAGACGCCCTGGCGGGCGCCGCGACCCAAGACGGCCCAGCGCGGGACAGGAAAACGTCTAGGAAGTGCGAAGGCCAAGTGCGAAAACAGCGCCTGCCCAGCCAGCGTGGGGGCCCGAGGCGGGGTAGGAAGAGGCCCCTCCAGTCCAGGCCTGCTGGACAGCAGCCGCAGGGCCGCAGCAGGTGCCGCTCACTGGCACGAAGTCCGGGTGGCATTGGCAGGATGAAGGCAGGCGGGTGTGGAGCCTTTTCTGACAAAAGTGTGCTGAGTGTATCCTGAACCGAGCGAAGAAGACCCGGAGAGCACCATTCCACCTCCTTGGTGGCCTCTCCACTCTGGCCCTGCCGCAGCTCTGGGGATGAACAGCAAATTGCCAAGCCACAAAGACCAAAAACAAGATCCACCACAGAGGGCAGCCAAGGATGGGTGCTCGGATAAAAGTGCTCATTTACACCTGTGCCAGTGGCCCTGTAATCCTAGCTACTGGGGAGGCTGAGTTCTGAGGATCACAGTGCAAAACCAGTCCTAGCAGGAAAGTCCGAGAGATTCTGAGCTCCAGCTAACAACCAAACTATGGAAATGGTGTCATGGCTCAAGCCAGAGATCAGCGACAGTGCCTAGGCTCTGAGTTCAAGCTCCAGGACTGGCGCATGCGCGTGCACACACGTGCTCACTTAGGAAAGGAGTTCACTTTGCAAGGGTTCATTTAGGAAGGTGGGCAGCTCTCTGAGCCTCCTGTCACCAGGATCACAGGAGAGCCACTGCAGCCCTGGCTCCTCTATTTTCACATTACTTTTCCACCAGGACTGGGGTTTTAGTCAGTGAGAGGCAGGGTCCGCTCGCACCCCGCCAGGACAGCTCCAGATGTGCAGCGGCAACTGTCCACTCTGACCCCCCGCGGGACACGGGGGACAGGATCCATCAAGGTCCGCCACAACACAGTTATGTCTCAATACACTAGGGATTATTTGTTGTTTGTTTCATCAGTCATGGGGCTTGAACTCTGGGCCTGGGCGCTGTCCCTCAGCTCTTCATCTCAAGGCAAGCGCTCTACCACTTGAGACACAGCACCATTTCCGGTTTTCTGGCGGTTAATTAGAGATAGTCTCACAGACTTTCCTGCTGGGGATGGCTTTGAACTGAGATCTTCAGATCTCAGCCTCCTGAATAGCTAGGATTACAGGTGTGAGCCACTGGTGCCTGGCTATACGTTAGTTTTTGTGAAAGACAATGACATCCTGTCCAGCAGGTGAACCAATTACAAAATTCCTTGGGGGAAAGAAAGGCTCAATATAAATTATGTTTTCATCTAAAAAAGAAAAAAAACCAAACCTATTCCTAGGATCTTCAAAACCTACAGCTCATAATTGTCCCAGACTTGGAAGCACACAGATGATCACTAAATGGAAAAGGGATAAACAAGTCTAGGCCTGTCCAGACAATGGAATATTACTTGCTCAGAAACCAAAAAATAATAAAGCATGAGGCAATTACACTTAGTGACTCAGATGCACCATAAATACACTTTGATGTCCAAAAGAAGACTCAAAAAGACTATATGCAGAAACCGTGTGTGACATTCCAGAGAAAGGAAAACCAGAGAGACTGAAAACAAACCAGAGAGGCTGCTGAGAAGAGCTGAGTACAAAGGAGGGAAGGGAGTGAGGGTTGTCAGGTGTTCTTGGTGTTCTGGTACCTTCCTCACCTTGACAGGGACACAATGTGTGCTTCTCAAAAGGCATAAAACGGTACATGGAAAGGAGTGTGCTTACTGTATGTAACTCTGACTGTGTAAAAAGCATGCCCACCCCCACCCCGTCCTCCCTTAGGGAACCTCCACATTCCTGATACTCGTGTCTAAAATGCTTCAGAACAGTGCCTTCTATGCCAAAGAAACGTCTGCATTTCTTTTTAAGGATGGACTGTCAGGGCTGGTCTTCCCGACCTTGCAGAGGAGGGGGAAAGGTCACATCCAATGACAGGACTTCACACGGTCCCCGCTCTGGGAAGGCAGTGAGGGAGCAAGATCATTCTGCGCCTGGCAAGTGCCAAGTCATGCAGTAACTCTGCTGGCCCTGGCCACCCCCTGGCCGCAGGGGAGAAGGTTCCCTGACAGGGACCTGCCCATCACCCAGATGCTCAGCAGTTTTCATGCATCTAGTCCCACGAAGCAACCGTAAGCCAGAGTCCCAGCTTGAAAGAGGAACCCGGGGTCTGCGTCCCCCTCCCCCCATAGGACTGAACGGATTAGGGGTGAGACACTGCATTTCCAGCACAGGGTGCCTCTGCAGAAGCCGGATAGCTCTGATTCTTCTGTCCGTTTTCATTACACTCGGGTGCGGTTTGTGGGGCTCACATGCCCAATAGGTAAACTAGGCAGGAAGAACGAGTAAAACTGCTCTGTGCCAGATAAAGCCATGGTGGCACCTGAATGTGCAGATTTTATCATCTGATGGACACCACCTGGGCGCCTCAAAGCTGACTACGCGGGACACGAGGTGCTTTCCCGCTTGAGCTGGACACCAAACCCAACCCAGGACCTGCACGCGGGAACTGCTCTGCCCCAGCTACGTCTCCCCCCCCCCCCCCACAGGCTTCGCACCCATGCAGGGGAGGGGAGAGGTTAACACACGCTCTCCCTCAGTGGTTTTAATTTCATCTTTTACACTCGAAATTAGAGGAAGAAAAAAAAAAACCAGCAGAGACATTAAAAAACAAACAAACATCACCATAACAAAAACAAACGAGAAACAAAGCCGTTTGGTGGCGGAACAGAGCTCATCCCAACCCCTGCAGCGCTGGCTAAGAGAAGCCGCCAGGGAACAAAAGGTGAGAAAGGAAAGAAGCTCGGGACCCTGAACCGGGGGAACCGCGCCGCCTGCGGGGAGATTCCGGGGACCTAAAGAAAAAGGGGCTCCCGAGGCCCCGGGAGGGCCTAGGTGAGTCCGACCGACGCCGTGAGCCCGCTCTCCGCCCCAGAGGCTGAACTTGGCCTCGGGATCTTTGACTTCTTTCAGCCTCTCGGTCCGGGCAGCGGATTATCTGAATTCCCCACCCTCGCCGAACGGCGGGCGGCCCCGCGCTCCAGCTCCAGCGATCCCCGCGAGTCGTGCGAGTCCCCGCGGTGGTGCCAGCCGAACCCCGGTGTCCACCCCAACCGTGCAGACCGGAGAGGACGGGGATCCCGTGCCCCGAATCTGGGGAGAGCGCCGGGCGGATGGACGCGGGAAGAGAGCCCAAGTCCCTTCCGGAGAGGCAGGGACGCCGGGCCGGAAGTACGATCGGGAAGAAGGAAACGTATTCTATTCAAGGGTGTTTTTCCTCCTTGGACCCTCGCTTCCGTTTTCCGCGTGGCTGTGCACGCGCGAGCACGCACACGAGGGGGCCCGCGTTGCTCACACACGCGTCCGGGATCTAGGACACGCACGGTTTGAGTGGCACTGGGATGAAACAGTGGGGTAGAGCCGAACGCGGGTCGCTGGACCGACTGACGCTGTCCCATCGCCGGCTCTGCGGGCCCCCGGGGCCTCCACCCGGTCCACCCGGCCCGGGACGCGCGGGGCCCGCCGGGGAGGGGACCCCGCGGGCTGTCCCCGGGGGGTGCGGGCGCCGGCTCCCGGCTCCCGCGTGCCCGGCCCCGCCCGACGGCCGCCGGCCGCGCCGCCCGGGGTGATGGATGGCCGCGGGGCCGGCGGCCTGTCAGGCCTTATTGATGGGGTGCGCACTGACGGCCCGCCCGTAACCCGAGGCGGCGGGAGGCGAGCGCGGGACGGTGGGCGGGCGCAGACTCCGCGGCGCTCGGGGTCAGCCCCCGGCCGGCCGTCCCCCGCCCCGCCGGCGCGCCCCGGCCTGGGCCCCGCCGAGAAGCATCCCCCGAACCTGGCGCCCGGTGCGCCGACCCCGCTCCCTTCCCCGCCCCGCGCGTGCGCGGCCCTGCGCGGCCCCTCCCGACCTCGTCCCCGCGCCGGGTCCGCGCGCCCGCCCGCCCAGGGTCCCCACGCTCTTACCCGCGCCGGGTCCGCGTCCCGGGGAAAGCGCCGCGGCCGCGGGAGTCCAGACCCACCGCTCCCGGCCGTTCCACCGGTGACCGACGCCGCGCGCGATCGGCGCCGTCAGAACAGCGGTGACGGTTGTGTACGAGTTCGTGCGCCTGTGTGCACAGGGGCAGACCCCGCAGACCTGTGCGAAGAGCGGGTGCGTGCGCAGGGGAGGGCGGCAGGGAGGGTTCCGCGCCGCTCGGTTCGCGCGTTCTCCCTGGCTCGGTCCCCCGCTTGGAAGGAACACCGGCCTGCTCGGCCCGAAAGGGGCCGGGCGCCTCATTCCCTCCCAGCCTCCGCGCCTCCTCTCCCGTCTCCGCCTTCCTCCATCTTGGTTCTGTCCTGGGCCTGGGGACCTGGTAGCTCTGTCCCTGTGACTGCCACCCGATGAGGCGGTTACCACAAGCTAGTCACTTTATTTATTTGGGCCTTGGGTAGCTGTCTGTAAAATGAAGAGATCGAGGTAAATGTCTGCGGGGTCCCTTCCTCTGCCAGTGTTTTGTGGCTTTGAGTGACAGATTGATTTTTGCCAAGGTGTGCAAGTGAAGTAGTTCTCTACCACTGGGCTCATTCTTGGTCCCAGATAATGGAGTCTGGAGACACGGGCCTCTAGATTTGAACTCAGTCTTAGCCATAGATAATAATTGTGTTTCATGAGGAATTCGGAATGGGAGACCCATTTGAATAAGTATGATAAAGGCTGCAAGTGGAAACCTGCAGTAATACCTAACACTGGGCATCACTATTTGTCAGGCATGGTGCCAAGTAAGCTGCAGGAATTATCTCTATCTGCACAGTTAATCCGTCACCCATCTTACAGGTGAAGACACTAACTATCTGACCAGCTTAATCAGCAGTGAAGGTAACTCATGGGCCTTGAGTTCAGAATGCAAAAACTGCCCCTCTAAGCCAGGGGCTGTCCTATAATCCTAGCTACTCAAGAGGTTGAATCTGAGGGTCCTGATTTGAAGCCAGCCAGGGCAGGAAATTAACCAGCAAAAAGCCAAAAGTGGAGCTGTGACTCAAGTGGTAAAAGTATGTTAGCCTTGAGCAATAGAGCTAAGGGACAGTACCCAGGTCTTGAGTTCAAGCTCTGGTACTGAAACTAAATAAAGAAAAGAAAAAAGCCAGGCACTGATGCTCACACTTGTAGTCCTAACTACTTAGGAGGCTGAGATCTGAGGATTGCAGTTCAAAGACAGTCTGGGCAGGAAAGTCTGTGAGACTCATATCTCCAATAAACTACTCAGAAAAAACTGGAAGTGGAGCTGTGGCTCAAGTGGTAGAGTACTAGGTTGGAGCAATAAAGTTCAGGACTGGCACAAAGGAAGGAAGGAAGGAAGAAGGGAAGGAAGGAAGGAAAGAAGGAAGGAAAGAAGGAAGGAAGGAAGGAAGGAAAGAAAGGAAGGAAGGAAGGAACTGTGTTCTGAGCCTGTACTGGTGCTATGGGGAATAAAGGGAAGAAGGTGAGAACTTTCTAACATATCTTCTTATTTGATACTAAAAAAGCTTCCATATCCATTCCAGTCTCCTCTCTCTCTCTCTCTCTCTCTCTCTCACACACACACACACACACACACACACACACCCTTCCCTACTGTTCTGGCTCTAATGCATTAGGTGTCAATTTAAACTCTACATACATCCCTTTCTTCCCCAAATATCAATATCCTTGACGACAGAAATCCTGCCAGATAGCTTTGTATTTTCTGTATTTTCTGACATGTGCTAGACGTTTTGTGACAGTTCACTGACTTAAATTCAGAAAATCAGGCTTCCAGCTTATCTTAGACTGTGTTAAATTCTCCCCTGCATCAATGAGATGTGCTTGAGACACATAGGCTAGGGTGTCTTCCTCTGGATGCAGAGAAGATCACATGCAGAAGATGCCACGCGATGTCGCATCAGCCCCTTAGCGGGAAAGTCCCCTGTTGGTAGGGTGACCATGAGCCTACCTACCTACCTTTGGCCCACTTATCAGTCAGGTGCCCTCTTTGGGACACTGACACACAACTCTGGGGTGGCACTGGACCTGTAGGATTCTGGTCCAATCCAGATGAAGCAATTAGCACACAAAGCAGACGAAGGACACCTCTAGAAGTCAAAGAGGCCTTGAGGGGCACAGCCGGGGATGTATGTGGCTGGCCAGTACTAGGTGTCCTGAGAGGTCACACACAGTCTGCTTTTCCACCTCAACCTATTGCCTGGGATACTGATATCTCTCGCCATAAATCTGAATCCCAAGGCCAGACTTTCCTCACTGCAATGCAATCAGAGTGTAAGAGGATTAGCAATTAGTGATAAGGCAGCTCTGGACTCCCAGGGTAAATCCCAGGGCCTTGGACCCTGGTTTAACTCCCACCCTTTGCAGAGAACTAGACACAGTTATCATGGGCCAGTCAATGGCAGTGATGGGTAAAAGCTTGGTGAAGGATTGGGAGTGGGACCACAGGCACCGTATGCCCTCCTCAGACTGAGGAGAGGCTGACCTATGGGCACTGAGAGTACATGTCACATTCTAGACTCTGTATCTTCCAAATACCCGGTGGATGGATAAACATACCAGCCATCAAAATAAAAACAATATGCCAATTGTAGGCATGGAGGAAACACAACAGTTCTGACTTGGGTCTTATTTTTCCTGTCATTGTATGGGGTGACACAATGTACCTGGTCACCTGTGACACAACTTAGTGAACACCTGCCATCCTGTGTAATTCTTAGTGGCACAGGCAAATGCTCATGATTTACCTAAGTTGTATGGTTACCTTATGTAGAAGTCACTAGAATTTGCTGAGCTTCAATTACTCTGGGGACTAAGTAAAGCATTTTAGAATAAATATCCTCCATCCATCCATAAAACATGATCTGTTTTACAGCTATGGGCCCAGAAGCCCCATGCCAGCACTGGAGAAAAGGTGAAGGAGCGGCCATTGCTTCTCCCAGCAGTGTCTCAAGGCTTCCTGTGTGGGGAGCTGAGTGTAAAGTCACTTATTAGATCGTGGCTGCTCTGTACTGACATTGAACTTTGGGCCTGAGATCCATTGGTAAATGTGACCTGATAAAAAATAAAATAAAAATAAAGCAGCTCACTAAACAACACCTGAAGAATTATTAGGCTCACCTCCCTTATAAGCAAAATTGTCTCTTCATACATTGCCAACATATTTTGCAAATATATAGTAACAGATGGATGGACACAATCCATTTCTCTACCAGGTTGTTTGGGCTTCTCGGGAATTTTAGATTAAGTTCTTAATTGGGAGCATCAATTCCTACTCTTCTTTGCTCGCCCCATTCTCATTGTGTTGCTGGGGATGGGATAAAGCAAAGCCACCTCTTCCCACAGCTCTGTTGTGGCTACTCCAGCCCTACCAAGTAGCCTTCCCCTATTCAAGGCACCTTCTTAGAGTTCCATGGAGTAGAGATTCAAGTGAGAGACAGGAAACCCCAGGGGGCAGGGGGCACCCTTTCCAATCTACCAACCATCAGCGGTGAGACCACTGCCAAGATGCAGATTTTCAGCAAAACCCTTACAGGGAAGACCATCACACTCGAAGTTGAGCCCTTGGATACTATAGAAAATGTAATGGCCAAGATCCAGGCTAAGGAAGGAATTCCTTCTGATCAGCAAAGCCTGATCTTTGCAGGTAAGCAGCTGGAAGATGGATGTACTTTATCTGACTACAGCATTCAAAAGGAGTCCACTCTTCACCTAGTGTTGAGATTTCAGGGTTGTGCTAAGGAAGAAAACGTCTCACACCAACTCCCAAGAAGAACAAGCACAAGAGAAAGGTTAAACTGGCTGTCCTGGAATACTATAACGTGAATGAAAATGGCAAAATTAGCCATCTTTGTTGAGAGTGCCCTTCAGATGAATGTGGTGCCTGGGTTTTTATTGTTAGCCATTTTGACAGACATGATTGTAGCAAGTGTTGTCTAACTTTCTGCTTCAACAAACCAGAAGACAAGCGATTATGTATGAATTAATGAAAGGCATAAGCTGAAAAAAAATTTGCAAGATTCTTGATGGCCAGAATGGTATATAATAATGTTATAATTGTCCACAGTATGCAGTAGGTGCTCAATACTTACTCTGAAGAAAGAATTAATGATTGAATACATCTGAAGACCAAACGTAGAGTTCTATATAAGAAATGTGCTTCTGGGTACCAGTGGCGCAGTAATACTAGCTACTCAGGAGGCTGATTTCTGAAGATCCCCATTTGAAGCTAGCCCAGGCAGGAAAGTCCATGAGATTTCATCTCCAATTAACCACCAAAAGAAAACAAAAAAGCTGAAAGTGGAAGTGTGGTTCACGTGGAAGAAGGACAGTGTTGAATGGAACACCATCCAGTCTCTGAGTTCAAGCCCATGACTAGCTCAAACAAAATGTATCTACTTGTGAAATGCAGATATAGTTCCCAAATATTTTCTTTTTTCACATCTCAGGAGTCTTTGGGCAGAGATGCAATATAAATGGGCAATTTTCTTTTCAGTGTTTTGATCTCAGATGTGGGATTTTTTTTTTTTTTTTTGCCAGTCCTGGGGGTTGAATTCAGGGCCTGGGCACTGTCCCTGAGCTGCTTCTGCTCACAAGGCTAGCATTCTACCAGTTGAGCTACAGTGCCACTTCCAGCCTTTTCTGTTTATGTGGTACTGAGAAATCGAACCCAGGGCTTCATGCATGCTAGCAAGCACTCTACCACTAAACCACATTCCCAGCCCCAGATGTGGGAGTTCTGAACTGCTATTTGCTTCTCTTTATAACTTGCATGTTGGAGGGGCTAGATGATAAATGAGAGAAGAATAATTCCTTATTGCTTCTTATCAGCCTGATCTATAAACTAGTGTCAGCATTTACTCACTTGGGTTTAAACCTGTGCTTGGTATACTTATTAACTTGTTTAAAATAAGCCATAAAAGTGGGCTTGGTTGGCAGTTCTTTTAACTAATTTTAAAAAATGACATTGGTCATTTTCCACTCACTCCTGGGGTGACCTTTGGCAGGTCATGTAACCTCCAGGTGCTCCACCCAAGAAACACAGGAGGATAGGTCCAGCGCTGCCAACTCCAGGAACCTGGTAGCTGCGCCTTGGTTCCATGATTTTCTGATGGGTAAATTGAGGGGCGCTGATAGTATCTATTAGAGCAATGGGAGAAGGTGTGGCTGGTGGGGTAATGCTTGGTTGTTAGAGCAGAGCCCTGGAGTTTAATTCTGTTACTTATTAGTGGTATGACCTTTGGCGAGACAATGCTTCTGAGTCTCAGTTTCCTCAACTATAAAAGGGGCATAATATCTAATAATACTCAGGCTGATTACCCCTGTGGGAGGGGGTGTTGCTGGGAGAATTCAGTGCACTTTGTTACACCATAAATGCTATTCATTGTTCTCAGCACACAGATGAGGCAGACCAGGTGCTACTAGGTTGAACCACTGGAAGCAGGGCCGAGAGAAGGACTGACTGCTTTTCCAATCTATGTTGAGGACAAGTGAAGTTATTTTAAAATTATACAAAGATTGAGCTTGGGGGGAATCTATGGCTGTTTCATGAAAACCTGTGTTGTAGGGACTTTTCTGGAAGATGAAATAGTAAAGTGACGAGAAAGTTGCCAGCTATCATAGCGAGCACAGTCACAGCGTTCCCAGCTAGAAGGAAATGAAGTCGTTGTCAAGGACAGAGGTATGGGCTCTCCCAGCCTGGCTCTCCTCCCGCCTCACAGCCTCACAGGGCTTGCTCTGGGATAGATCCTGGCCAGGTCAGGGTCACAGATGGTTGTTCAAGGGTCAGTCAGATTCCCATCCGAGATGGGGAACAGAGGATTTGGCTTGCAGAGAATTCAGTCAGCAGAGGGATTTAGAACTTGTCCCCAGGAGAGGATCCCAATGGTATAACTCTGAACGAACAACAACTGAAGAACAGTTTAACAAAATGAATCCCAGGAAGCTGAAACATGATTGGGGGGTAGGGGGTGGACAAGGAGAGGAGGAGCAGATGGTGGGGAGAGGAAGGGTGGGCCAACATAGTCCTTCTGTCCTATGTGCCTGGGTGAAAACAGAACCACCGTAACTTGAGGGAGTGGGTGGTGGATAGGGGAGAGGTGGGGGAGAACGATGGAAGGGGAGATGCTGATCAAGATGCTTCTACTAGCCAGGCACTGGTGGCTCACGCCTGTCATCACCCTAGCTACTTAGGGAGCTGAGATTTGAGGATCACAGTTCAAAGCCAGCCTGGGCAGGGAAGTCCATGAGACTCTTATCTCCAGTTAACTACCAAAGAGCCAGAAGTAGAGCTGTGACTCCAGTCAAGTGATAGAGCACTAGACATCAGTGTTCAGGCCCTGAGTTCCAGTCCCTGGATTGGTACACAAGCATGCGCGCACGCGCGCACACACACACACACACACACACACACACACACATACTCGATACATTGTACTTATTAACTGATTTGTGGACTAGAAATCACCATTGTACACCTACTTAACACTAATTAAACTATTTTTTAAGAATTTGCCCTGTGCAAATCAATCTCCAAGACAGTACCATCTACCGTGCTAATGCTGAGCAGAGGGTCAGCAAATGAGCTGGAAGATAAAACTGCAGTGTGCTTCCTTGCTGCATTGTTGACGGAGAAGGGCCGAGATGAGCAGAGGTGGGGCAGACTCCAGGCTACAATGACCTAAAATTCTGCCTTTGCAACCATCATGCACCCACCCAAATAACAAACAAAAGCTGACCTCAAAAAACAATTGTACGATTCCAGAAAGAAGATAGAAGTTTTGCCTGTGTATCCATCCCCTGCTAGTCTCATAATACAAATTCCTTTCTGAAAACTTTCCTGCTGAGTAACCAATGTAAAAGTATTACCTGTGTCCGCTCTTCTCTGGATGTGTTACATAAACACACACAGAGCGCTCTATATACCTAGGAAGGCTTCGGTTGCCTGGTCTTGCTTCTTTTCTTCCTTCCTCCCTTCCCCCTCCCACCCTGTTGACAAGGTGAGAGGAAGGCAGCCTTGGCCTCTAAATGGCTGAGGAGTTCAACTTCAAACGTAGCACGTGGGGATTATTAATAGCTGTCTTGCAGTTCATTTGGTTTCCAGGCTCTGGCGTTCTAGTTAGAATTGTCTGGCCTTCACCAGAGAGTTCTTTCTGAACAGCCCCAGGCTTCTTGGCATGGCTGAAGGTCTGACTTTCCACCCCCCCCCCCCCACTCCCTCCTCCTTTCCCTGGGCCTGGGCTGGGATAATCAGCTCGCTTTCCAGCTGGCTTAGCACCTGGTCTTTCAGCTCACGTCCTCCTGCCAGCCAGGGGCTGCAGCCTAGGGAAAAGTTATAGGAACCCCGCACTACCCCCACTATCCGTGGCAGTTTCAAGGTTGCCAGGGAAGAGCTCCGCAGTCTGGATAGCTGAGGGGAGAAGCTGCTGGTGGAAAATCCTCCCAGAGCTGGGGAGTTCAGCCTTGGAGGCTGGTGGCCTCCAAGAAGGCTCTCGCGCTGCACTGGGGACTCACATTTTATGAAGCCTTTGTTATGAAAACCCAGCCGCAAGGTCCTCAGATGCCTGGCTCATCCAGGATTGGGTCAGTCTTCCTCATCCCTCGCAAAATGGTTATTTTTCTAATTTAAAATAAATAAGGGGCTGGGAAGGTGGCTCAGTGGTAGAGCACTTGCCTTGCATGCATAAGGCACTGGGTTCGATTCCTCAGCACCACATAAGCAAAAAGAAAAAAGCCGGAAGTGATGCTGTGGCTCAAGTGGTAGAGCACTAGCCTTGAGCTGAAGAGCTGAGGGACAGCGCCCAGGCCCAGAGTTCAGGCCCACGACCGGACCCCAAAAAATAAGTAAATAAAAACAAAACAAAATAAAATAAATAAGACCTCATTTGTGGTTCATCTGGAGTTCAGAAAAGTGTAATGAGGAAAAGCAAGAGTATTCTTAACCAATCCCTGGAAAGAGCTCCTGAAATCACTGGGCTCCCCTCTGCTTCTCAAGCCCTTTCCTGTCTGTCTGTGTGCATATGTGTATGCATGCATGCATTTTAACAAGTACAAGCTAGGGACAGTGGCACACACGTGTAATCCCAACACTCAGCAGGCAGGAGTCTCAAAAACATAAAAACAAATAGCAAGCAACTTTGAGAAAGAATGTGTTTAGTGTGTGCAAGGCCAGGGTTGGAGCCCTAGCTCCAATGGCAAACGAAAACCTCAAAAAATTTTTCTTAAAAAAGGAAACTTTCTTACGTAGTTTAAATATCTTAAGAAAACATAACTTGTCATGAATTTAACACAGTTAATCTCAATGCGAATTGTTCAGTGTTTACGTTAGTCCCTATTCTTCACTATAATAAATGCATAGTAAAACGCATTTTTGATGTGTGACTGTGAAATCATGCATTTTGATAATCAAAGAATCGTATAAAACTAATTTCTTTAAGGTGAATTTCTGTTCATGGGGAAAAGACCACGAAAGATTCAACCACTTCCGGTTCTGTATTTGAATTGCCCAAATGTCTCCCACAATTCTGCACCCACCAGCAGCACTCAATTTCAGGTAAGCAAGTCAAAAACATGTTTATGAATTTGTCACTTAAATTGTAACGTACATTTAATTTTTGAAGAGTTTCAAATTCTAGGTTAAGAAACAAAACAAAACTACATTATAAGCAAATACATTGATTTGAAGACCTTTTCTCAGTGATTGGGGAGACTTGCTTGTAAATCAAGTTGTATAAGGATTTTTCTGTGTTTGTGCCAGTACTGGGACTTGAACTCAGGCCCGGATACTGTCTCTGAGCTTTTGCATTCAAGGCTAGTGCTCAACCACTTGAGCCACAGCTCCATTTCTGACTTTTTGGTAATTAATTGGAGGTGAGTCTCATGGATAGACGCTTTAAAGCATTAGAAATCCAAGTGGACAGAAATGTTGAAGTCATTTGCCCAAGTTAATCAGGCAGTAAGTAAGTCACATGGGGCTCAGGTCATATCATTCTAACATTGGAGTCTAGACTCTTACCCAGGGACAATGTACACTTAGTACTGCACTGGAGCCAAAAACCTTCTGGAATGTTCTTTGTGGTAAACTTATTGTCAAGTAATTGCTCTTTTTATAATCTTAGATTATATATTAGGAACGATTTTATCTTTGAAAATAGGTGGCGGGCTCAGCTATTGAGAAGGCCACTGAGGTGTTGTATTTTTAGAATATGCTGGAAATAGACACCAAATGACTTCTTCAGGGGCACTCAGCTTGTTGGTGGCTGTGCTGGAACATGAATCCAGGCTCAGGCAATTCTTTGGCTAACTTTCTCCTGTGGTTTCTCACCAAACAGCTAATGTCCCCTATGGTCCACTGAGGAAGGTCAGCTTGCTTTAAAGTTTCAAGGGCTCAGCATCAGTAGCTGGGACCGCCGGGATCTGGCTGAAGAAGAGGGATCACACAGCTGGGTTAGAGGCCAACAGTCACAGCAGAGGCCGAGGTGAGCCCAGGAAAGGGAAGTGTGAAGCATGAAGTCGGCCTGGGCCCACTTCACTGCCAGGGGCTGGACCTTCCCCTCTGGTGGGGGGCAGAGCAAAGGCCTGACCACCGGCCCCCTGGGGAGGGGATTCCTGCACGGAATGGAAGGCTGGACCAGATAACCTCTGCAGCCCTTCCCTTCCCCGCATCTCTGATTTGTGTGTCTTGGGGGAGAGAAGTGAGCAGTCATGGGACTGGAATCATTGATTTAGGGTCCCGCCCGGTGACCAGCACAGTCCTCATCTTGGGCAAATAATTTAACCTGTCAGTACAAGGCACAATGCCTGGCGAGGAGTAAAGCTTTGTAAATGTTTGCCGAATGAAAGAATGGGCGGATGGAGTTGAGTCTGAAGGAATACCAGTCCAAATTGGAGTCTTACACCATCCTCCCACGAGCTTACAGGAGATGAGGTGGAGCGCAAAGGACAGCGATCCCACCATCTCAAAGGGTTCTTCTTCCTTCCAGTGACAAGGGCGGTCTTGCCATGGATGGGAATCAATCAGGAAGCATCATTCAATGCCATGAGTGGGAAGTCTACACAAAACTCCCCATTTCATTAGTGCCCTTTCTCCCTACCCGGAGAGGGTGTGTAGCTCCCTCTCAGAGCTTTCCAGGGCTGGGTAGGACAGCCAAACCCCTTCCTTCCATCCGCCCCCCCCCAACCCCAGATAAATGCAGAAGTCTAATGGATTGTTCATGCTGCTGCCCAGATTAGATAGCAGGGCTTCTGTTATCAGCGCTGGAGTCCGCCCCTGTGGCCCCCACCAAGTTTTCCAAGGCGGCCCCAAGGGAAGGCTAGGGGACAGAGAGGGCTTGAAGCCTAGAGAGCTGTGGGAAAGCCTGCAGCATGGAGGCTCTTTCCACTGCATCCCTGTTCCAGAACTTTCCAGGACCTTAAGTCTTCCCCCAACCCCATAGCTTTTAATTGGGCAGGTGAGCCAGGGGGTTGGATCCGTAGCTGCTATCTGCCGCTTTGGAGGGTATACTTGGAAGACAATAACTCCTGCATTCTCCTGCTCATCCTTTTATTTATTTATTTTTGTTACCCCCTCCATTGTTATCCCCCCTACCATCCCCTCCCTCCCTCCCCCGAGGTTCTTTTTTTTTTGTTTTTAATTGTGATTAAGTGATTACATAATTTCCGGAATTTCACAGTATTGTGGAATAATGATGCTCATTTAAAGTCACAAGTTCATTCTAACTTTCCTGGCCTGCTCAACCTTTTAAAAAGCCAGGAACACGTGGAGACACTCCTTTGCTTAAGATTTTTGTCTAAACAGGGACAACCAAGCCCCACAGCAGGCAGGCACTTGCCTTTGCTCTTCAGTCAGGGACGGGGGAGGCGCAGAGCTGGCTTCCGCCCTCCCATTCTGAATCTGTCAGGATCAAATTTTTATTTGTTTCCAGATTTTCAATTGTTATTATAAAGGTTATGTAGAAAGGGGTCACAGTTTCATAAGTCGGTTAACGCGAGAACATTTCTTTTTGGACGATGTCACCCCTTCCTTCCCTCTCTCCCAGTTTTCCCCCTCTGGTCCTCACTTACAAGTTCATTTTCCACATGGTTTCTAGTGAGTACCACTGTTCCTCCTTTGCAGGGTAAAATTGTAATTTTATCATTATTATTACAACTTTAAAAAAAACTGTGCTAGTCCTGGGATTTGAACTCAGGGCCTAGGCACAGTCTCTCAGTTTTATTTTGCTGAAAGCTAGTGCTCTACCACTTGAGGCACAGCTCTGCTTCCAGCTTTTTGGGATGAGGACAAGAGTCTGTGGACTTTACTACTTGGACTGTATTTGAACCACAGTCCTTAGACCACAGCTTCCTGTATAGCTAGGATTACAGGTATGAGCCACCAGAGCTCATCCAAATTTTTATTTTCCAAGGATCTTGCTTCTTAAGGTTTTATAAGCATTTAAAAAGAGCAATTTTTTTGTTTCTTGAAAAAAATCTCCTTAAGAGTGTTTTTCCCTCTAATCACTTTCTGAAAGCAAATCCCACCTACTATCTACCAACACTATTGCATCGAAAATTCTCCAGTGTGATCTACAACCAATTCTACAGAAAGCAAACACTGCACACTCAAAATCATTATTTATCTACAAGGAAAGGCTAATTGTTCTATCATTATTATGATAGAAGTACTGAGATCTAACAGAAAGCAAATAAAATCTTAGCTAGTGAACAAGGAAAAGTTATCTATTTGAACCATATCAATTTCCTGTTAAATCTTAGGGGTTAGTAGAAAAACCATAATAAATATTGTGACAGGATAAATCATCTGGCTCAGTTTTGTAAGTTTATACAACATTAAAAAATCTCACATCACAATTTAATTAGAGATACCCACCCTCAAATTACTGGAATTTTGAAAAGCTATTAGAGTTTGATAGTTATTCGCTGGTGGGAATTTTAAGTAACTCCCGAAGGACAAATGGCATGGCTACCGCTGTCGTCGTTTACTATATAGAAAGAATATTGAATATTCACCAGCAAGAATATTCAACCAGCAACAAAGAATAAAGAATATTCGCCAGCAAGAAGGCTGTGGGTCCTCTGACCCGGGATCTTTATTCTGCCACAAATTCTTGCGTGAGAGGCGGCTGCTTGGGGGGTCGGGAGCTGAGTGGACCGGGAGGCCGGCCGGGCAGAGCCTGGGGAAGCGCCGCGCAGCCGGGCCCGCTTCGGACGCTAGGAACGAGAGGCGGCAGGTAGAGAAGAATTAACAAAGGCAGCGCTTGTGGGGTGGGGGCGGGTGCGAGGTGGGTTCAGCCAGAAAAGGAACACTCTGGAACACCGTCTGGGAGCGCAGAACCCAGGAAAGGAGAGGGGAAGGAAAGCGGAGCGAAGGAAGGGTCCCGCGGACGCTGGGGTCCCGCGGACGCTGGGGTCCCGCGGACGCTGGGGTGTGGGAGCGAAGGGCGGCCGGACCCCTCCCTCCCGCTCGCCCCGACCCAGGGCGAGTCCCCGCCACCGGCTTTTGGGAGGCGCGGCGTTTGTAACACGCGGGACCCCCTCCCCGGGACCCGAGCCTGGGAAGCCCAGGGCCCGGACAAGCCCTCCAGCCCGGGTCCCACGCGGCCCAGGCCTGGGGGCGAAGCCAGTGCCTCTGAGAACCGCCCTGAAACCCCCAAACCACTTCTCTCTGGGCCCAGCCGGGGCTGCCCGCCCGGGCCCCCTCCCCGACGCCGCCCGGGAAGGGACTCGAACGCGGGCTGGGCGGGGGATGGGGGCTCTGCACGGTCTGGAGGGGTAGGAGAGCTGGGGGCCTGGGCTGCGGGCGTAGGCCTGGGGTTTCTTCCCCGCCACTCTTTGAGGGCGAGGCCCCGGCCCCTCCGCTGCGCTCCACGTGGGCGAAGGACCCCAGCCCGTTCGGGGGCGACTGGAAGAGCTGGGGGGCCGGCTGGGGAGCTGGAGCCGGCCTGGGGTTGGGGCTCTGCCGGGCAGCGCGGGCGGCAGGGACCGGACCCCGGCCTCGATGGCTTCCCGGGGACCCCGACCCCCGGCCGCGCGCCCGGAGAGCGGCGGGGCGCGCGCAGGACGGCGCTCCAGGGGCCCCGGGCGCCCGGATTCAGCCTCGCGCGCCGCGGGGACCGAGCACGGGGAGGACGGGCGAGCCGGGCCTCGCGGCGTCGAATCCCAGGCCTGGTGGTTTGCCCCGGGGCGCGGCCCCACGGTGTTACCAGGGACCCCCAGCGCCCGCACCGCGCTCCCACCCGCGCGGCCGGCGGCGGGGTCGCGGGTCAGGCGCCCGCGTCGCCCTGTCCGGGCCTCGGGGCCCGCGCGCCCCAGGAGCTGCTGCGCCCCGGGCCCTGGGCATCGGGGCGCGTGCGTGGCGGGGAGCCCGCGGTGAGCCGTCCCCCCACTCCGGGCGTGATTTTGGATCGAGTCACGTCTCCCAGCCTCGCCGGCTCGGGGGCGGGGAGCGGGAGAAACTTCCAGAGCCGTTTTCGTTGGAAAGCGCTTCCAAGTTGGCGACGGAAGTCCGCGGCCCGGCCTCCCTGGTCCCTCCCTGGTCCCCGCGCGCCCACTCGCCACCGATCGCGCTGGGCTCTGGCTCTGTGCTAGAACGTTCCAGAATCTGGAACGAGATGCACCGCACCTTCTCGCCCCCCTCGACCCTTAACAGAAGAAACAAGGGGATCCTCGCCGTCCGCCCAGGACGGGGCTGGGCCGGGCGGCGGCCCGCGGCGCCCCGGGCTCCGCCGGTTCTGGATCCCATCACCCCTCCCCCGGCCCCGCCGCCCCTCCAGCGCCCGCCGACCCTCCTCCGCGCCTGACGCCGCCGGGTTTATTGACCTAAGATCGGCCTGGGCGTTATCAGCCGGGCCGGGCGTCCCGCGGCGGCCCCGGCCCTGTGGGGCGGTGGTCACTCCCCCCCAACTTTTCCAAGAAACCTCGCTTCCCTTCCCCAGCCCCCCAGCCCCGTCTCTGATCCCAGGATTTACAGAACAGTGGGCTGAATTCCGCCCACCGAGAAGCCCGCTGCCATCTCCTCGTGGTGCCCCTTTTTATCTGGATAATTCAGGTGAAAGTACCCCCCCACCTCCAATTATTCGGATAATTGCTTGGGGTCCTCCGCCCTCCCGTGTTTAGACAGCTGGAGATTGATGGCCCGGGTCTCTTGAGTCTCCCCCAGCCCCGAGCCTCCTCCTCTCCACGTCTCGCTCTAAACCATCCCTGAGCCACACACTCGCCGGATGCCATTTTCCGTCCTGTAAATCACTGGGCAAATAGAACAAGGCGTTAGAAAGCCACTTGAAACATGTGTTTTATTGGGGTCAAGGGAGAGAACAGGGATAAAGGAAGAGCAAGAAGAGCAACTTAACATCTCAGCACCAAACACCAAAACCTGTCTTGAAGATGTACCCTTCCCAACCAACGACCCCAGGAAATGGAAAAGCATTTGCAGAGACAAATCCTTGGAAGGAAACTGAGGACAAAGTCTACAGCTAGAAATGAACCCTGTAAAAAAGCTAACAAACCCTGTTTCCAAAAACCCTTTCCTCACAGCTAGCAGAAACCCAACCCTTGATATTACTACTACCAAGAAATACAACAGAATGACAAGAAGAAGATGAACTAAGACGCTTTTGTGATGATAAACCACAGGGTTCTACCAGCCTTTACACAGCAAAGTTTGACTACAATTCAGATGGACACGTCTTTGGTCTTTCTTTCTCTCTCTCTCTTTCTTTCTTTCCTCTCTCTCTCTCTCTCTCACACACAGCTGAAATCCTTTCAGTTTTCTTAATTCGTAGAGCAGAAGCAGGAGTGAGAATGTCAGCCTTGGGAAGAGTAAGTGAGGTGTGGAAGCTGGAGATACGGGGGAGGTGGGGTACATTTTGAGACAGCTAGAAATCCATGGGTCAGCCGGAGGGAGGAAAATGTCCATGGGAAACACAGTTCTATTCTCTCCTCGACAGGGTTCATCTTCTTAGTACACAGGGACTCAGAGAAAGACTGCTAGATCCTACCCGGCATTAGAGAAGCCTCTCCTAGTTCTAAGGTTACAGACCTCAGAGTGCTATTGTCCGTTTCCAACCAAATCTAGGAGGAGGCAGAGACAACTTAGGAGGGTGCAGACTCCCACAGCCTGAGCCACAGACAATGCCTCCCATTCTCCATGAGGACCCTCTCAAAGCCGGACTCTACTTTTCTACCTCTTCTTTCAGACTTCCTCTTTGCTCAGCCCCTCAGTTGTAGCTAAATGCAAAGTTCATTTGCTCACGCTTGGGCTTTAGAGGAAGAAAAGGTTAAGTTCGACTCATCTGCCAACGTATGCCCAGCCCACAGCATAGGCCATCGACCCTTCAAAGCAGGAAGAAAGTGAAGCTCAGGACAAAAGCTTGCAAGACTCATCGCCGCCACCGCTGGCTTCAGAGTAAACAAAAATTAAAACCGACATCAAGCCTGGCGAAGCCTTGTACACAGGCAGAGAAACTGTCAGACCCTGGCTGGAAGACCACTTGCTAGCCAGCCAATGAGCCCCACATGAATCAGCATGGAGACTTTCTGTCCAGAAGCCCTGTAGGCCAGCTCCACCATGGGCCAGGCCTGAAGGGCTTGCCTGCGTTTCCCAGTGGGGTTCTCAGATGACAGCAATGCGATCTGGGTTCGCTTAGAGGAGCAAAGACCCAGCGCCCAGCCACACCTGCTCAGAAGCCTGATTTTTTTTTTTTTTTTTAGGTGATCGGCTTTCCCTTCCATTTCTGAAACTAAACTATCAGCCAACTTAAGAGAGGGAAACAGAGAAGGAAGCAGAGAGAGAAAGTGGGACAGGAAGAAGCCTTTGTGAAGCAGAGGCCTTGAAAACAATCCCTTCCTTTCTCCCTTCTACAAGATGGGAGAGCCTCCCCCACGGCCTTGGGCCTTGGTGCTCTAGGTCTGCTCTCTGATGTCTTTCCCTCTACAAATGTGCCCTCCACCATCCCTCCCCCGCCAGGCTCCTCCTGGCCCAGGGGCAGAGGACCACTGGAAGGATCAGGAGAGGACTCACCCATGGGGCTGCAGCTCTTCCAGGCCCGGTGGAGGCAAATTTTCAGGGGCAGGATTCCAGGCTGCTCTCATCTGGGTGGGAGGGAGACGTTGTGAGTTGCGTCTCCCAGCTCCCTGGAGCTCCCAGCTTTCCTCTCAGAATTAGATAACAGGAAAAATAGATAAGAGAAGTGGTTCATTAATTCAGCAAAGCCCTGTGGGTTTTTTTTTTTTCCTTTTCCTTTTGGTATGTGTAGAAGTACAAGGAAACCCTGCTAGGGAATGGAGCCTGGCTGAATTTTTTTTTTTTTTTAAGCCTGTGCTCATGAAGCTCCAGAGCTGCTTTTCAAGGTCATTCAGAAGGACCTGGGGAACTGCTGGGGAGAAGGCTTGTTCCAGGCCCCAGCCCGCTGAGACACAGGGCCACGCTGACAGGCAGGGAGGACCGCTCGGCCGAATTTGCTGCGATGGGCTAGAAATAATAACAGCAGTGCTACACCTGGTTTGGCAATGGTGTTGATACTTGTTCCCAGCACCCTGCTCGTCAGCTTGTAGGGGCTCCTCACTGCAATGGCAGCTAGGCAGAGTGTAGATACTCCGGGTGAGGTAACAGAGCTCAGAAAGGCCCAGTCACACAGCAAGGAGGGCATGGAGCCCAAATTGAAATCCAGATCAATGGAGTCCGGATTCTTACAATGGATTCTTACAATAGCGAGAGACCTTGAAATTCCAATCGCCTCTGCAATCAATGATTTCCACCGCTCCCCCATAGGCGACTGTCTGCACTACTTGAGTTCTCATGGTCCTGGGGTGCTCAGTTCTCATGGTTGTGGGGTGCTCAGCACTACTCTGCTGGCCCCCAAGTGATGGCAGGGCCGAGAACTCATGAAGGAACATCGGGTGTCTTCCTAGAAAACAAAACACAAAACCTGTACATACAAACACGGTCCCCAGTGAGTAGCTTCCTTCCATGTAACCACAATTCCTTCCAGGCAAGAGGATTATTAGATGTTATTAGGTATAGATCAGGAATCTGGAAGAGACAACAGGGGAATCGCCATATATCAAAGAGCCAGTGTGTGGTAGGAAAGAAACTAGAAAGGCATGCGAGAAGGGAGAATAGAAGACACACAGGAATAGTTTTCCCTTCCAAGAAGCTTTCTTATGAATATTCCTCCCTCCCTCCCTCCCTCCTTCCTTCCTTCCTTCCTTCCTTCCTTCCTTCCTTCCTTCCTTCCTTCCTTCCTTCCTTCCCTCCTTCCTTCCTTCCTTCCTTCCCTCCTTCCTTCCCTCCTTCCCTCCTTCCTTCCTTCCTTCCTTCCTTCCTTCCTTCCTTCCCTCCTTCCTTCCCTCCTTCCTTCCCTCCTTCCTTCCTTCCTTCCTTCCTTCCTTCCTTCCTTCCTTCCTTCCTTCCCTCCTTCCTTCCCTCCTTCCTTCCTTCCTTCCTTCCTTCCTTCCTTCCTTCCTTCCTTCCTTCCTTCCTTCCTTCGATGTCTTTCTCTGTTTCTTTGTTTCTTTATCTCTGTCCTTCTCTCTCTTTCTTTTTTTGAGGTCCCAAACAACTTGAAGTTACCAGAGTTTCATTGGGTTGAAGTTTTTGTTTTTGTATTGTTATTTTAAAGGTGATGTACAGAGGGGTTACAGTTACATAAGTCAGATAAGGAGTACATTTCTTTTTCTTAATGTATATTTTTTTATTGTAAAAATACCATGCAAAGGAGTTATAGTTACATGAGTAAGGTAATGAGTACATTTCCTATCGAGTATTGTTACCCCCTCCTTTGTTTTTCCCCTACCATCCCTTCCCTCCCCACCTCCCCTACTCCCCCCTTCCCCTGAAGTTGTAAAGTTCATTTTCAACATAGTGTCTTGTACACCTCATTGTTACTATGGGTCAACCTGTATCCTTGTTTCAGCATTTTGTTATTTCCCTTCCCCTCCCCAATTAGAAAAATGTATATACAAGATGTAAGGCACTGGAATCAAATACAGTGAAAACAGGGGCTTTGGGGGAAGAACATACAAAAGAAACAAAAAAAAATCACATAGTACATTATAAGTACATTCAAAACAACAGCAACAAAGATAAAACCTCTTGTGTCTCTATCTTGGGGTTCATTTCGCTTAGCAGCATCTTCTGTGGTCATATAGGAGTACATTTCTTTTTGGACAAAGTCACGCCTTCCCTCACTTTCTCCCAGTTTTTTCCTCCCACTGCCACTCACAGTTGTGTAGTTCATCTTCAACATCATGTAGACTGAGTAACACTGCTACATTTGTTACCCTTTGTCCCTCCATTTCTGTACCCGTTTCCCCCCCACCCCCAAGACAGATAAATGAGCAAACAAGTCAAAAAATAGCAACAAGGAAAAAAGTCTTGTTTCCATTTCCTGGAGTTCATGTTGATAAATATTATTTTGTATGATCAGATTCACTCTTCACTGAGAGTGTGTGTATGAATGTCTAAAGTCCTGAATAATTTATCCTGTCCCAGTATATTTTAGATCTAGCTTCTGCATAGAGAGAAAACATGTGCTGTTTGTCTCTCTGAGCTTGGCTTACCTCACTTAACATGATTTGTTCTAGATCCATCCATTTCCCTGCAAGTGACATAATATTGTTCTTTCTAATGGCTGCATAAAGTTCCATCATGTACAGGTACCATATTTTTTGGATCCACTCATCGATTGTAGGTCATCTGGCTGTTTCCATAACTTGGCTATTGTGTCTACTGCCGCAGTGAACAGGGATAAGAGTGTTTTTATGGTATCCTGGCTAGTGATGTTCTGGGTAATGCCCAGGGGTGGAATCGCTGGGTCGAAAGGAAGATCTGTGTTTAGATCCAGACTGCTGTCCAGAGTGGTCGTCCTAGTCTACACCCCGCCAATGAGAGTTCCTTTTCCCCCCCATTTCTGTTATAAATACTTTCTAAGTGATGAATAAGGTGTCCATTATTGCTTTCTGTCTCTGTGCTGTTCCCTGGACTATGACTTGTGTGCCACAGAAGACACGGTTGCAGTGTCAGATCATTAAAATTCCTGAAGAGTGAGCTGTGCGGGAGGCTGTGCACATGCAGAACCCTGCCACCCTCCCAAGTGCAGCCTCCTAGCCACGGTCACCAGCACAGTGATTGGCTCACGGGGAAGATCTCCCTGCAGAGTTGCTGCTATCAGTGTAAAACACACACAACACCAAGTTGACCAGTTCAATCATTTAATTTTACTTACCTTCTGTACACTGGTGCTGGAGCTTGAACTCAGGGCCTGGGCGCTGCTCCTTAGCATTTTTGCTGAAGGTTCGCACTCTACCACTTGAGCCACAGCACCACTTCTAGCTTTTTGACAAGTAGTTTGTTGGAGCTAAGAGTTTCATGAAGTTTCCTGCCTGAGCTGGCCTTAGATCTCAGCCTCCTGAATAGCTAATATTACAGGTTCTGAGCCACCAGTGCCTGGCCATTGCTCTACTTTCTGCCTCTGTGAATTTGGCTACTCTAGACCGGCATCCATGGACTCTACGGTATTTGTCCTTTGTGACTGAATGTAGTGTTACAGCTTCAGAGTTCATCTATGTGGCAGCACACATCAGCATTTCTGCCCTTTCTGTGGCCGGGTGACATTGTGGCCTGTGTGCGGACCACATTCATCCATCTGTTGATGGCTGTTTGGGTTGTTGCCACTTTGGGTTGTTGGAAATCATACTGTTATAAGCATGGGTGCAGATATCTGCCTCAGTTCCTGTTTCCAGTTCTTTTGGGTATATTCCCAGAAGTGGGATTGCTGGATCGTATGGGAATTCCATGTTTCATATTTTGAACCATGGCCATAAAATTTTCTGCCTTTTATGGAGTTTGGATCTAAAAATTGGAGAGCAGAAATATCCACTTATCCTAATTGTTGTCATATTGAGGAGCTGATTGCCCTGCCTGCTCAGACGTTTTGTGAAGAGAACACGTGTGTTGGATCACAGAGGATGCTCATTCTACACTGAACTATTAGGGAGGAAACCCCAGCCTCACAGAACACCGCGGAGAAGACTTGCATTTACTCTAGCTCTGACATCTCCTTGCCTCTGTCCTCTATGTGTGACCATGGGAGTCTGGGTTCCTACAGCAACACAGGGTCACCGGTGGCCAGGAAGAAGCCCCAAGTCATAGCAAACATATTCCTGTGTTGCAAAATGAAGGACAAAAAAGAGGCAATGCTAGGAGCCTTCATGACACATCTCTCCATCCATTTGTGATTTATTTTGTGAGGCTGAAGGAAGTTCTAGGCTTCAAAATTTCCACAGGATTTATGTAATTGGGGGAACTTGAAACTCCACCTGTGACTTTGAAGACTTTCGTGCCAGTGAAAGTCTTCGGGAGGGGGAAATCACACCCCTAGTGGGGTTTACTCACTGCTGGGCCTGGAGTTAAGGCCCTGCGGTAGCTCAGGTGGGCAGGGCTTGATGGCACAGAGCTAGAGAAGCAGCTGCCGGTGACTTTGGAGTGTGTCTGTCCTTGGCAAAGGCTGGTTGTCTCCCATGTTCCTGTGCTCATGCTTTTGGTCTGCGTGGTCAACCTGGGGATGAGGGATGTGGAGTCTTGGCTATTGATAACACCAGCCAGAGCTTCGTTTTCCCCAACTGCAGCATACCCACAGGCTCAAGAGGCCAGGAAGACTTTCTGAGGAGTCATTTGTGAGGTTTCCTCCCCTATAAACACAAACAGAACAATGCACATACATGTATACTTATGTTCATGGACACACAGGCAGACATGCAAATGTGCACATAAACTTTTTCCTTCTCTTTTTCATTTTTTTTTTATTTTTGGTCAGTCATGGGGCTTGTACTCATGGCCTGGGTGCTATCCCTTAGCTGTTTTTGCTCAAGGCTAGCACTCTACCACTTTGAGCCACAACACCACTTCCAGTTTTCTGGTGGCTAATTGGAGATGAGAGTCTCACAGGTTTTCCTGCCTGGGCTGGCTTTGAACTGTGATCCTCAGATCTCAGCCTCCTGAGCAAGGATTATAGGCATGAGCTACTGGTACTCTGCTACCTTTTTCTTAATGAACTATTACAAGTGTGTAACAATTGCTAATGCTGCTAAACTTGCAAGTAGGATGGAAGATAGAAAGAGACAGAGAGACAAGCTCTTACCTTTGCCCTATGCCCTTACCAGGTGCCTCTTACACTGGGACTTCCCTTCTGAGGAGTGTCCTTTTGCTGGCATGTTTGACACTGAGCATACGATTAAGTGATAGCTGCCAGAAATGACATTCCTAACTCTAGCATGAGCAGCTTCACCTCTAAAGCCTCTGTTTTCAAGTCTGTCGAATGGATGCAGTAAGAATTCTTCTTTCATAGAGTTCCTAGTAAGGTTTTGTATGATAGCCATGAGAACCATGTAGTCTGATGCCTGGTACTTCAAAAACAATCACTCACTACTTATATTGTCAGTGTTAGCTATGGTAGGAGGGGAGGCTTGTCTTCAAACTAGTGAGCTTGCTCTGGCCTTCTATGCCAATGGGCAACTGGAGGCTAGTATTAGCCAGCCATGACCCCAGCAGGACAAGGAGCCCTGTGGGCAGGTCTCTATTCTGTGGACATGGCCAGAGGATGGTGGGTTCCTTTGTGACTAACTCCTGGGGCTGGCACCTTCTTTGCCAGGCAGCAACTCTCAGATTCCCTGAAGTCCCTGCAATATGGGCAGAGGATTTGAAAGCAAGCTGTTCACAGGGCTCGATTCCAAGTCCACGCCTCACTTCCGCTCGGTTCTGATGGCTGCTCTTTGCTCCAGTCCGCCACACTTCAAAACTGTAAATGGAAAATACAATTCACTCACCATAAAACTCTCTCTTTAAACGTTCACAGCTTTTCAGTGGTTTCAGAAGGTGACGCAGCCAGCATCGGCATCTACACCGGAACATGTTTATCCCCGGGGGCTGGGGGCTGGTTGGATTCAAAAAATGACTGTTGCCAGTTTCTTGTGTAAAACTCCAGGCATCTGGTTAGACAGTACTGGTAGCTTTGTTAGTCCAGCTCCAGGCCGGCTTGAGGGTGTGAGTCTGTCCCCAGGTCACACCTACTCCCTGTTCTTTCTGTTCCCTGATGCTGGTGAGCCAGGGTTCCTGGTGCTTGTGGTGATCACTGCTGGGTACCTACCAGGTACCGGATGCTGCACCAGCAGCTCTATATATGTCTCTTATCTGTCACTTTTAGTTGCTATGACAAATACCTGAGAGCAACACCATAAAAAGGGGCCTAACTTTTTATTTTTAACTTAAAAAAGTTAAGTAGTTGTAGAAAGGGGTTTTAATCCCAGAAGTCAGGCCGTGCATACAATGCATCTTGATCCATGTCAACCCTCCCATCGTTCCCGGTTCACTTTGACTTGTGGTTGAGAGGTTTCAGCCCACGGTCACTTGGCGGCATTGCTGTAGACCTATGGTGAAAGGAGAGCATCATGGTATAGTGAACAGAGCATTTTGCCTAATGATGGCTGGGAAGGAGAGAGAGAGTCAGAGAGACACACAGAGAGACAGAGGTGAGGAGAGCTGGGATGCGATGAGGGACATAGGTGTGCCCAGGTATCTTTCAGTATGTCTCCAGCAAACTACTTCATCCAAGTAGGCCCCACCTGCTACTTTCTGCCATTTCCTAATAATGCCATTATATTATGTATGAGCCCATCAGAGGACGAATCCATTGATAAAGTCAGAGTTCTCGTGATCCAGTCACTTCCCAATGGCTGGTTACATTGTCTGGGGATTAAGCCTTTAACGTAGGGGACTGTTGGGCAGATACTTCCTATCCTAACACACACATTCTGTCTGTCTGTCTGTCTGTCTCTCTGTCTTGATGAAGTTCAGGGCCGGATATACTCAGCAGTCATGCTACCAATGAGACCTGCTCTCAGCTCCATGTGAATGATCATTTATCCTCATATCTCATACTACAAGAAGGCCTTGCATTCTTATCTTCCTGCTGGGCTGGGCTGGCTCTGGCTTTACCCCTCTTCTTCTGGACTTGCATTCTCTGTTTGGACTCTTTGCTAAGCCATGTGAGCAGCTGTTTGCCCAGTGGTGGACAGTTTACAAAGTGTTCACATCTGTTTTCCCATTTGATCCTCCCCTTAACTTGTGTTTGAGGGGCAAATACTTTTCATCCTTGGCCTCCTTTGAACTTGCTCGGAGGAGTCACTCTGCGCCAGAATCAGCCCTGGGAGACAAGCTTAGAATCTCAGATGGATGGATACCTGCTCATGAGGTTGAGGTTCAGTCTGTGCAGATTCACAGTCCCCTCTATCTTATGTGGGTGTGTGCATGCATTGTGAACTTGGGCTCATCTTTTTATTACCTTTAGAATATAAGGTCTGCAAGCATTGGTTCCAACACAGGGTCTCTTCTGACTTCATGTAGCATCTCTCTAAGAGATGGAAACTAACACTGTCAATGGTTTAGGGGTAATGAGTACTCTAAGCCTGGCTACCTTGAAGAGACACTCAGATTTCTCCTGGGATTTCCAGAGGGATCATGGGCAAAACCCATATATACATTAGGTTCTGAAGATGGTGAAATATGGACTGTAGAGGTTCCAAAAAACATATATTTGAGGTCTCTAGATTCAGTGGTGCCTTAATTAGGTCCATTGAATTTTCTTGACATTTGAAACAGGAAGAACACTGACAAACAGGATACCTCACATCCTATTGACCGATTGGCTATCTATAAAGGAAAATTGTGGATATACAATACTTCTTTCTTCCTTCCTTCCTTCCTTCCTTCTTTCCTTCCTTCCTTCCTTTCCTTCTTTCTTTCTTCCTTCCTTCCCTCCTTCCTTCCTTCCTTCTTTCCTTCCTTCTTTTCTTTCCTTCTTTCTTTCTTTCCTTCTCTTCCTTCTTTCTTTCTTTCTTTCTTTCTTTCTTTCTTTCTTTCTTTCTTTCTTTCTTTCTTTCTTTCTTTCTTTCTTTCTTTCTTTCTTTCTTTCTTTCTTTCTTTCTTTCTTTCTTTCTTTCTTTCTTTCTTTCTTTCGTCAGTTGTGGGGCTTGAACTCTGGGCCTGGGCACTGTCCCTCAGCTCTTCAGCTCAAGGCTCCCACTCTACCATTTGAGCCACAGGGCCACTTCCAGTTTTCTGAGTGGTTTATTGGAGATAAGAGTCTCACGGACTTTTCCTGCCCTGAGTGGCTTTGAACCATGATTCTCATATCTCAGCCTCCTGAGTAGCTAGGGGGTACAGGCGTGAGCCACCTGCACCCAGCAGATACACAATATTTCTTCTTATAGTATGACAAATATTTTATATCAATTTTTCAACAATTAAGGCTTCCTTGGACATTACATGTTCTAAAAGGAAAAAGGTGTATTATTGATTTCATCCCTAGCCAGCATTTCCATTTTACTAAGAAAAGATGTATGCTATTAAAATAAGAAGACTAGACATCCTTTTGCAGCTCAGCTCCTAGAAAAGTGTGTTAGCTGCTCACTTACTGCTGGTTTATATAAACTTTTAACTTTGAAGTAACTAGAGATTCTCAGGAAGATAAAAACACAGTAAAGACACAGTCCATTTGCTCTCCAAATCTCCCCACTGATTTATAATATACAATTCTTCTATACAACAAACTCAGGACTTTGACTTTGATACAAAATGTGAGTGAGGTTACAGATACACGTAACCATCAGTGTGGAGTTTTCCTTCTTTCTTCCATTCTTCCTTCCTCCCTCCTTTCCTTCTTTCTTTCTACCTTCCTTCCACCATCCTTCCTTCCTTCTCTTTTCTTCTTTCTTTTTCTTTTTTGCTGGTCCTGGTACTTGAACTCATGGACGCTTTGAGCCTCTTTTTGCTCAAGGCTAGCGCTCCACCACTTGAGCTGCAGGATACTCCCTGCTTTTTCTGAGTAGTTTTATTGGAGATAAGAGTTTCATGGACTTTTCTGCCTGGGCTGGTTTCAGAGTACAATCCTCAGATCTCAGCCTCCTGAGTAGCTTGGACAACAGTATGAGCCACTGATGCCTGGCTTCTTTTTTTCTTCTGTGTCAGTCCTGGGGCTTGAACTCAGAGCCTGGGCATTGTCTTTGAGCTTTTTTGCTCAAGGCTAGCACGCTACCACTTGAGCCATGTGTCTACTTCCAGCTTTTTGGCAATTAATTGAAGATAAGAATCTCATGGACTTTCTTACCCAAGCTGGTTTTGAACCTTGATCCTCAGATCTCAACTTCCTGAGTAGCTAGGATTACAGGCCTGGGATACTGCTGCTCTCTCTCTCTTTCTTTCTTTCTTTCTTTCTTAATCTTCTCTGCTAAATTCTATCTTGTAATTGCTTTATGAGCTCATTTATGTACTTTATATTTTAGCACCTTAGTTGGTTCCCTTTTCCTCTGCTGTTGTTGTTGTTCTTGTCATTTTCTCTGTTCCTCCCTGTTTTCCTGTGGAGCATATTTTAAGACTGCAGTTTTTTTTCTCTGTAGTGTTTTTGAATGTATATCTTTGTATAGCTTTGTAGTTGGTGCAGTAACTACTGCATGATATACACTATCTACTGATACCAACATTTTATCAGTTTGAGTGAACTTCAGAAAGCTAGCTCCTTTTATCTTCTTTCATTCTCTCCCACTTAGAATTATCTTAAACTAATTCCCTGTACATAAACTGAGGATCATAATACCACTGCTACAATTGTTACTTCAACTTCAGATATAATTTAAAACACTTAAGAAATGCTGTGTTTTCTTGTTCAGTTTTTCTTCCTTTCTGATGCTTCAAGGTTCCATCTTTTCTTATTTCCTTTCTGGTTAGAAAATATCCTCCAACCATTCTTTTGTGTTGCTGTTGGTGGTGGTAGACAGAGTCGTAGACTCTGTCTCTGAGCATCTTTGTGCTCAAGGCTAGCACTTTACCGCCACAGCATCACTTCTGTTTTTGAGTAGTTCATCGAAGAGAAGAGTCTCATGGGGACTTCTGTGCCTGGTCTGGCTTCAGACCACTGTCCTCAGATCTCAGCCTCCTGAGTAACTAGGATTTCAGATGTGAGCCACCAGTGCCAGGCCCTCCAGCCATTCTTTTATTTTGATGTCAATATAATCATTTAGCTAAGTCTTTTAAGATTAATTTGGCAACCAATTCTCTTTGTTTTTCTTCATCTGATAATGTCTTGATTAACACTTCATTCCTGGAAAATATTTTGGTTGGGTACAGAATTCTGAGTTGCGGATTTTCTTTTGCCCTTCTGGACTGTGTGGTCTCTACCGACAAATCTGCTGTCACTCGATGTTTTTCCTGCTGGTCCTTCCCTAGCATAGTCTCAGCCTTTTCTTCTTGATTTCCAACTCTAGGGGCCACGAGGGGTGATGGACTCCTAGAAACAGCATCCACGATTACAAAATGTGATGCTCCACCGTGGACTCATAATTCCTGTCCATTTATCGTGTGTGTATGTGTGTGTGTGTGTGTGTGCGTGTTTTAATTTTCCACACATAGCTAACATTTTCTCTATTAAATTACCTCTGTTAAAATGACTAATGTAGTTTCTGTCTCCTAACTGGTCTTTAACTGGAATATAATCTCAAAAGATCACTTGATACAACAGCTAATATCTTTGAAGTATAGTTTTCATGCCAACTAGGTTAGGAAACACAAGTTGTTTACTGAGGATGTTGTGGAGAGGCACTGCACGTGATTTGTGGGCAAAGGGCTGGGGTTATGTGTTGACGGGACATGGGGGAGCTGGAGGGCCTCCTACACAAGACTACTTGTATCCCAAACATATTCCGGATAGAACATTGTAAGTATCCAGGGTTGAAAATAGTGAGGGTTTTACAGAGATGGGCTTCTGTGGGGTCTTCCCAGAACACTGCCTGGTACAGTGGACATAATGTCTGCTGCACCCACTGCCCTCTAATTCTTGTTTCTTTTATTTAAAAAAAAAATGTGGCCAGTTCCTTCATGCCCTGACTCAGTGGTGTCTCCAAGTCTTCTTCCGTCAAAATGACGTGTGTCTAAACCAGAGCTGGCTGAGTCCTGGAGGTTGTGGGCTCAGAGGCTGTCCACGAGGAGCCCGGCTGAATCAGCGTCCTTCTAGAGGGTGCGTGTACCTGCTCTGGCAGCTTGCAGGGCTGTCTCCTGGTGGCTCCGTGGGAAGTGTGTCCCTTGCCTTCCTGGCTTGTCACCATAGCACAAGTGTGCTTGTTTGTGGAACTGTGATACTGAGGGTTTCTACCTCCACCGTCACATTAATAAACACTCAAATACAAAGGAATAAACACTCAGGTTCAGGCTTGTTCCTAAGAGCAGGCTTCAAACTTGTTACCCTGAGAGACCGGGCTTAGGAAACAAGAGAAAAGGTGGGAATGGAGGCTTTCCTCTTTCAAATTTTAGACACTTTTGTATGATGTGAATAAAACTTTTACAATGAGAACATAATATTTGCAAATAGACCAGTAACAGAGCAAGAACACTGGAAATTAAAAAAAAAAAAGTCAATTAGAACCCCACCCCCCTTAATACAATGGTTTTCTTTCATTTTGAAATGGGAGTCTTCCCTCACCCACGGGGACTACCATTCCCAGACCCTAGTGGAAGCTTGAAACTGCCAACGGCACCAAGCACTAGCATTATGGTTTCCCCACACTTACATACATACCCACAACACAGTTTAGCTTACAGATCAGACACAGGAAGACACAACCAACCAGGATGGAATTCATGCTCAGAACCGGGGGAAGTGGTATAGGCATGATATTTCATCTCGCAAGTCAGAAAAACAAGAGTACTAAAACGGACGAATTGCTTATTTGTACAGTTTGCTGTTTGATATAATCACAGCCCACCCTGGGTAACTGAGGTGGTGGGAGTGAGTCGTGGATGGGGGGGTCGCGGATACTTTTTCCCCGCCCCTCATTTTTGCACAGTTGCAATCCTAGACTGTGAACTGTTGTCTGTTTTGCTTTGTTGCTCAGTGTTGGAGTACAGCTGCTTGCCTGTGCTGCTATTATTTCTTTGCAGGCATGGCTTTTCAGGCTGACAATGTTACTTACCAGTGACTCTGGCTGTAGACACCTCTTCCCTAACCAGCAGAGGAGGTGGGGTGGGAGTTAGGAGTTAGTTTATATTGGGTGAGTTCCTATTTTTCATTGGGCCTCATTTTTTTTTTTAATCTGGAAAATGAAGCACTGGAGGTAGGTTCTCCCTGGAGTCTCTTCCAATTACTGTCTATTACCTTCACGGAACACATCATAAATAAGGATCATTTGGACATAATTCTTTGTAAATCTTTATTTAATCCACCAGCCTTTCCTGTTTTAACATCACTTGGCGTAATGCAGGCCATTTATCCTCATGATGGATAGGTGGTGGTGGATGGAACTCTCGTGGATGGAGAAACTGAGTCTGGAGGTGTGCGATGACCGGCTACTTTGGCCTCTTATCAGGGCTGACCTGGGTTCAGCTTCCCCATGCTAGGGCTGATGGATACCAGACAGAGCTCTGTCTGACTATGAAATAGATCGATCACTTTTCTGCCACCTCCCTCTCTTTCCTCTTTGGACTCCAAATCACCCTATTTCTTGGTGGCATTTCTTCCGGACATGCTCAGGAACAGAGACTCCCCCCCCCCCCCCCCCCCGTGTATGCACCACACACGTACACACACACACCCACACACACACAATTTGGTCACACCTAAGATGCAGATAAAGCCAAAAGGAGCCTGCAAAAGAGTCTATAGATAAAAAGTCCAATATCTGGGCAGGTAACACCCAATTACAACAGAGCTGTGTTGACTTACACTTTTCCTTATCGGGGAAAATCAGGTATTCGTGTAACTCAGAAAGGATTTGATGGATGCCAGTTCATTGGCGTCGCTAGCCAACGAGTAGGTTTGGTTAAACAAAATATATATTCTCCTTATCTCCAGCGGCGACTATCGCTACAACTCCCCGGCTCCCCTCTACTCCTCGGAGTTCTCTAAAGGCTGGGGTCTTATCTAGAGTTTGTAAGAGCCTCATGTCTCCCAGGGCCTGTGCTAAAATCACTCTGACAACCTTGCAACTCAGAGCCAGCTCAAGTCATTCTGGCAGACAGATGATCCTCCCTTATCTGCATTTGTCTTGGCAATAAATGTCCTCTTCCAAGGATGCTTGTTCAGACTGTCTGGGGGGAAGGGACAGGTATGAGATTCCCCCTTTCCCTAGGGGGAGGGGTCCTAGGGACCTGGGGTCCTAAAGACTGTCCACTGTTCTTTGTGGCTGGAGGATCAGGCACAGAAAGTATGGACTCGGTCACATTGGGCTGCAAATGTGTAAAAGACAGAAAATACCAGAACAGTTTTCAAGGTGGGGGGCTCAGGGAAATCAGGAAGCATTGGACTGGTAATAAAGGAATAAGGATGGGGACAGACTAGAAAAGGGCAGAGGGCACAGGAGGTGAGTAGCTTAAGTAGGACCTGAGGAAGCTGCTGACCTTTGGGAGCTGCTTGTTAAAGATGATGTCTTCGCTGGAGATTATTGGAAGCAGGCCTGTGACACCAGAGAACCCAGTGGAGTGGAGTCAGGGACCAGGCAGGACCGAGAGGTCAGCCGTGGCCACCCATGTCCCTCCTGGTCTTTACAGCCGGTCTTCTGGGAGACTTTATGTATTCTGGATATTAAACTCACAATGGACACATGTGGATTCCAACCTTTTGCTCCTGTTTTGTCAGATGCATTTTCACTTGATTGTGTGTGTGTGTGTGTGTGTGTCCTGGGGCTTGAAGTCAGGGCCTGGACACTGTCCCTGAGCTCTTTTGCTTAAGGCAATTGCTCTACTACTTGAGCCACAGCTCCACTTCTGGCATTTTTTGCTATTTAATTGGAGATAAGAGGCTCAAGGGTTTTCCTGCCCAGGCTGGCTTTGGACTATAATCCGCAGCACTCAGCCTCCCAAGCAGCTAGGATTACAGGCGTGAGCCACCAGTGCCCGGCGTGGGTGCTTCTGTCTCTTCTCATAAAGCCACCAGCAGGGTTCAGCCGTGGTCGGCCTGTTCTGTTGACTTCTTGTGACCCCGCCATCTCCCTGAAAGGGTTTGCCCCCAGATTTCAGAGCTGGATCGTTTCTGCTCTTTCAGCACCATTGGTGGAGGCCCCTGGGGGCTAAACCCTTGCCTGGCAGGGAGAGGCGCAGCGGTGTTCAAAGCATGGCTTGGGACAGCAGTGGAGTGGACTGAGCGGGCCTGGAGCCCGAGGGACCGCTCCACACTGACAGGAGGCAGACAGGCCTGGGCTCCGCGGAGCCTCCTGGGTGCTTGTCCTCATGGGGGTGAAAGGGGAGATTTCCCACTTCTGAACCTGGGAAGTAGGGCACCTCCCTATCTCCCCGCAAAGGGAGTGCCAACGGCTAGCTGGTTATTTATTTCTTTCTAATTCTGTTCTTTTATGGGGCCCTAAAAGAGGACAGCAGGGTATTAATAAGAAAGGTGGAGCCAAGATAAATAGCAGAGTCCTTGCCCATGTGGCACCGGCAGTCTAAAGGTGCTCGTGTTGCAATCTGCACCGCTGGGCACAGAGTGGGCGCCCTGTCCTGCTCCGGGCAGCCTGGGATAGAAAGGGCACCAGAGGGCCCCGTGGGCTCCGCCCCCCGGGATGACTAACAGCTGAGCCTTCTCCTGGAGCCGGGAAGCAACAAGTGGCAGGTGGCGCGGTGGATGCAAATCACCTATAAATGTGAATATCCTTAACACCGTGAAACTACATGCCCAAAGCTTTCCGAGAATTCATGTCACTCAGTGTAACCTCCAGAAACACACAGGGAAGCATCGGCAGGAGGGCTGCAGCCCGGGCTAGCCCCGAGAAGAGCTTTTATCACAATCATCTCATGGGGCCACCTCGGCCCTCCGCTCTGCCGTGGAAGGACTTGGAGCCATGCGTGACCGGCGTGGGGGACTTCTGCCGGGGACGCTCCCTCTCCCCTCTCCCCTGTGTGCGTCCTCCCTTGCTGCACCCCAGGCTGCCTTAGCCCCTCCTGTCTTCATCTCCTCTTAGCTGGTTGCCTAGAAACTCAGAATTCCTCCCACTCCAGGATGCATGAAAAGGCAGCTCTCCTCGGCGCGGCCACCCCGGCCTGGCAGTGCAGAGCTGGGGGGGAAGGGAGCGCCGGGAAGAAGACAACGCAGGACTCACGGGGAGAGCGTCCCAGAGCAGGAGCCATCCTCGTGTGGAACCGGCCTTGGGTCTGGGCAGGCGCTGGCCGGAGCCGTGGCAGGACCCGCCCCAGAAGCGGGGCTCCTCCCAACGCTCTGGGGGGTGCTCCCAGCTGAGCAGGCCAGAGCCTTGGGTGGGCCAAGTGCTCCAGCATTTGAGCTGAGCTGGGTCTGGGCCTGAAGGTGAGGCTGACACCTCGGTACTGGGGTGAAGGACTCTAGGCTGTCAGCACCGGCATCCTGGGGTGCCTCATCTTAGCCAGGTGGCCAGGCCAAGGAAGGCCCTGTAATAATGACGTCCTACCCAAAGAGTTTGTTGCAAGGATGGACTGAAGGAGTCTGGTAACAGCCAGTGTTGGGCCGAGCTCAATCGTTATTATACTATCTTGCCAGCTCAGCCTCGCAGCTGGCAGGGAGGCCGGAGAGGGGACATGTCTAAGGAAGTGGGTGGTTGTTCCTCGCTGTTTGCGTTCAGTCCTGTGCCCGGCCTGCCCTCTCCTCACTTCCCTCCGCCTCCTCCCTGACGGACAGCAGTGGCTGCACTCATGCCCGCTCTCATCAGCCGCTGCCCAGGAGCTGAGGGGCACAGGACCAGGCAGGAAGACCCCGGCAGGTGACTTGGGGTGGCTTGGCAGAGTTGCCAAGTGGCTGGGCGTAACTGAGGGGCCGACAGGCACTGCAGCTTTTATTTATTTATTTATTTATTCATTCATTCATTTATTGTCGGTTGTGGGGCTTGAACTCTGAGCCTGGGCGCTGTCCCTCAGCTCTTCAGCTCAAGGCTAGCACTCTACCGCTTGAGCCACAGTGCCACTTCCAGCTTTCTGCCCGTGATTCTCAGATCTCAGCCTCCTGAATAGCTAGGGTAACAGGTGTGAATCACCGGTGCCTGGCTACTGGTGAACTTTTGTTGGGCAGGTTAGAGAAAGAGAGAGAGAGAGATCTTTTTTCTGAGGAAGGTTCATTCGTTTCCGTTCCCATTGGTCGATGTCTTGAGTTCTCTAGGCTTTTTAAATGTTTAGGAGCAGTCTTGCACACACCTATGGACATCATTTTTTTTTTTTTGCAAATTCTTTATTGTGATTAAGTGATTACCTAACTCCCCAAATTTCACAGTATTGTGGGATAGTGATGCTTAGTTAAAGTCACAAACACATTCTAACTTTCATGGGGCAAATTGTCTATCATGGTCTATAACATTTATGAGTTCTATGAGCTTTGCGATACAGTTGTTTCTTCCACATCGGGTGATATGTACCTTTCTTTTGTTTTGCATAGCGTCAGCTGTTCCCTCTTTCCCACTCGTTCCCTCCCTCCCATCGCTGCCATTGAGTTGCTTAGTTCATTTTGATCAATTGGTATCATTCTTAAACCAGACTCCTGTGGCATGTGGAGTCTTGCCCGAAGAAGAGGAGGGTTCTGAGGAAAGAAGAGGAACTTGGAAAATGGCCATGTAGGAGAAGGGCATTTGGACAGACCCTCCCATTTGCTCAGGCACTGGCACTCACTGAAAAGCTGTAAGTTTCCTATTACTGCAGCAAAGAAGTGAGGTAAATGGCTAATGAGCATAGGTGAAGATGCTCAGCATCACTAAGTATTAGGAGGATGCAAATCAAATCTGCCTCACATCTGTAAGAGTGATAGTAACCACAAAGCAACAACCACCACCACCTAGAGAAAAGGGGTTGGTGGGGATATAGGAAGACAGTATGGAGTCTCCTCAGAAAATTAAGCACAGGATTGCTGTGTGATCCAGCATTTGTCTTCTAGCTATAGACCCAGAAGAACTGACAGTCAGATCTCAAAGAGGAATTAGTACACCTGTGTTCCTGCGGCATTATTCACAAGGCTCTGAGTGTAGAATCAGCCTGAGTGTCCACCAGTGGATGAATGGGTAACAGAAAATGAAATGTCCATATAATGGAATATTATTCAGCCTTAAAAAGGAAGGAACTTGTGGCATGTGCTCCGGCATGGATGAACCTTGTGTGTGAACTCTAGTCGGTGACTAGCGTGCACATCTTCCCGAGCATGTATTCACCTGTGTGTGGAGCACTGGAGACTGTAACGTGGAGTGCTGTGTGCAGAGGGGAAAGGGGGCCTGACCAAGGGCCACACGCCATGCTCCGGTCCTCAGGATGAGGAACTGTGAGGCATGGCCACCATGTTGGTGCATAGCGGTGTTTTCTCATCCCGCGCCATGTGGTGAGACAAGTCTACTTGATGGACCCCTGCCTCCCCCGCCCCCCCCCCCCCCCGGCCCCCAGGCTGCCGCTGAGCCAGGATCCTAAGGATTCCTTTGGAGATTTAATGTACAGCCAGGTCAGGAGCCATGGCTTCTCGGCCCCGGGCCCAGGCCTGCTTGTGCGGGTGAGGAAGGCTACCTGTAAGCTGTTTATTACCTCCTTGAATGGCTGGGTCAATATTGACCAGAGGCTCCGGTGTCCCACGAGCTACCTGTTGTTCCTCAGGCACATCCTTGGCGCGATGGAGGCAGATCTGTCTGGCTTGGGCTTAGGATGGGAAAAATAGAGGCTCCCACTTCTCCCTAGAGACAAGATGGCAGGGGCCTCCGGGGAGAACCGGGCTTTCTCCCCAGGCATGTTGCTCTGCGGGACGGTCCTGGTGGGGTAGGGCTGCCTTGCTGCATGAGGCGTGGGAACCTTGGTCTTGGCGTCTGAGCGACAAGGGTGCAATGGCTATGCGCAGCGTCCCTATGAGGAGGAAACGGCCCCCAGGGATGGAGCACTGCCACCGAGCAGCTACTCAATGAGCAGGCACTTCTGCTTTTCCTGGGTAAGAAGACAAGATGGCCGCTTGGTCTATGGGAAGTGGATTCTTCTTACTTAGGGAAGTCAGATTCTGTCAACCAGTGGTGGTCTGCTGGCTCCTGGGCAGGGGTGGAAGATCTGATGGAATCTGCTGGAACCTGCCCCTACTCCTGACGCTCAAGCTCCGACACCTTCCCTTGACTTCAGAAGGTGGCTGTACTTGGGGATGGGCTCTCTACAGAGAAGGAATGAGATCGTGCAGAGGAACCTTCACCCAGCCTAACTGCGACCCCACAGGGAGAGATGAGGACACGGAGACACAAGAGGACGGTCATGTAGAGATGTAGAAGGCTCTCTCAAGCCAGGAAGGGCCTCCGGAGGGACCCGCTGGCTAACTCCTTGACTTTGGACTTCCAGCTTCCAGAGCTACCAGGAGGTAGGTCTGTTAGGTCAGTTGTCTGTGGTGCTTGTTACAGCAGCTCTATCAACTGATACATCTCTCCATCCCCTCCCTCCCTGCCCCCTGCCCCACACCAACCACACCCATTCTCCACACTCATTCTCCACCCATTCTCCACACTCATTCTCCACTCATTCTCCAATCCAAACGCCCCAGTCCTCTCCTTCCTCACAGATCTGCCACCAGGGCCCAAAATCCTCTCGCTTTCTCCTTCACCGTCCTCCCTCTCAGCCCTCCCTTGCCAGCCTCTACCCTATCACCATGGCCTCCTCTCTGGCTGGTCTCTAGTTCTAGACTGTCTTCCATCAATAGCCGAGTTTATCAGGCTCACATGATGGCTGTGTTTAGATGCTGGTCAACTCCTGAGTGTCCATACTGCAAGTGGCCATCAAGTTCCCCGATGGGCTCCTGGCACTATCTCCACCTTCATACTCTGAGGAATCCTTCATTGTCTCTAGAACCTTCCATATGACTTGGTCCCCTCTAGGCTTCTTGTCCACTACCTGAGCACTCCTCTTCTTCTCTGCCCAGAAAACTCTTCCTCATCCTTCGCAGGCCTCTTTCAACTTGCTTCTCCACCAAACCTTCCAAAGCAATGGCTCCCTCTTCCCTCCTGGGAGCGAGCACTGGCCTCTGTGGGCACAGTATGGCAGAGCACTTCCTTTGTGTTTTCCTTCCCACATGCATATGAACTCGTGAGATCAAGCACTGCTGCTTAGCCCAAAGTCTCAGTGTCGAGGCCACAGTTGGTCCTCAGTAGATGCTTCTAATTTACTAGCGTAGGCTGGGTCTCTGGAACAGGGCACTGCTAGGATGGTGGGTGTGGGTGGCTTAGGCATTTAGCCATAGCAGCACCTATACCAAACCCCAAGTATTTCCAGACACTTCGAATACGCTGTCCTGGAGTCACAGTGGGGCCTCTCCTTGTCAGTCACAACCCGCAGAGACACACAGACCTCTTTACAAAGCGCTCTTGTTAGGTTGATGTGATGTAGTAGTGCTGATTTTCCTGGAGCACCGGCCGCAGGTAGTTCGGAGGAGAAGCTCTGCTCTCCCTTCCCACTCCCCAGGCTCCTCGGCCATACACTTACTCTCGACCGAATCGCCTCCGGTTCCTCTGGGCTCACCTCAGCCCTAAGTCTCGCTGACCCTCTCCCATCCCACCCCATCTCATCCTCTTGGCACCTCTAGGTGTGTATCCCTGCCGTCCATTCCAGCCTCTTCCCACATGGCTTGAGGAGGTCTGTTCCCTTCCCTGTCTGTCCTGAGCTGTCTGGCGGCTTCTCCCCATGGTGTGCATCTAGTGGGTAGCAGGACCCAACTCACTGTGAGTGGAAAGTGGAACACCTGCAGTGCTAGCTCCCCGCACCCCAACAGACCAGGCCCAGAGCTGCAGCAGGTGGGGCCAGAATAGCGGGCCTTCTGAATAAGGGCACTGCTTCGACCTGGCAAACTGCCCAAGCTCACAATCTTCCCACCACACCATCGTCTACTATTGTCTCCTGTTAAAAGTTTCCCAGCCTTGGGGTGGGGGGGTGTAGGCCTGCCTGTGATTCCAGCCCTCAAGAAGCGGAGGTAGGAGGAGCATGAGCTCCCGCCTAGCTTGTCTTACACAACGAGACGCTGCCTAAAATGATCAAACACTCCCCCAAGCAAACAAGACGAACTTTTCCCAGAAGGGTAGCACGTTGGGTCTTCCTAGTGAGGTTGCCAGAAATATATAGACACATGTATGCGTGTGTGTGTGTGTGTGTGTGTGTGCCAAATTAAGTTTCACCTTCCTATAAACCACAGATAATAAATTGACTTAAGTATGTTTCAACTATTACACAGGACACATCTTTGCTACAAGTTCTTCATCCTTTGTCTGAAGCCTTTGCATTTAACTGGGCAACATGTATTTTTATGTGCTCATTTGGCAAGCTGATTTACTGCCCATTTATGGCTCAGGCCACACATGACCTAGTCCCTTCTCAGAGGGCTGACTTACGCGGGGAGAGATGGACAAGTGGAGCCCGAAAAGAGGCTTCTTCCATGGAGGTCCCTACAGTAGCCCTAATGTGGCCTTGTCCTGACCTGGTTCACCAGCTCTGACATGAAGAACAACCCCCCCCCCCGGCCCTCCTCTGGACATCACATAAAACATGCAATGGAAGACTTCTGCGCTTGTCCCTTTTCTTGGAATTTTTGGCAAAGGGGACTAAAAACTAGCTTCTGTGGAAATTATTTATTTGGTATTAATGGCGCAAAGCTAGACCTTGGCAAGACATTTCAAGTAAACAGGATCAGTCGACATAGAGCTGTTTGAAACCAGAGATTTCCTGTGACCCTCGAGTTTTAACAAGAGCCAGAGAAGTTGTATTTATAGGAACCCTGTTAATCCCCACCCCCCTCCCCGCATTTAATCCCAAATACAACAAATCCTGCACGCCTGCAGACAGAAGTCTGTCAGTGATGGACGAAGCCAGGGGCCAGCCCTTGGTTCAGCCTCTGATGAACTGAGGGCTGCGGCTGCAGCTCCTTGAGTGAGGGTTAGAGGGAGGCCAGATTTTGAAGAAGCTGCCATCATAACCAATTAATAAAGATATGACTCCAGTGCAGGGCCTTCTGGCCATGTTTGTTGGAGGACTTGGAAGTCGCTGCTAGGCCAAGCAGCTTGGCTGAGGTCTTCGGCAGAGCTGGAGATGCCAGGGTTTTGCAGATTTCTTCTCCAGCAAGCCACTCTCTCTCTCTCTCTCTAAACCCTAAACATTGGCTTGTGCACACCGCAGAAGCTTGTGCTGGCTGAAGCATCCACTGGTGGGTACCTAGTTGACTAACTGGACGTAAGGGAATGGTTGGAAACTCCTCTGCCTCACGACCTTCCCAGTCTAGGCAAAGCCTGAACTGGAAGGTGGAATGAGAGAGAGAAGCCAACTGCTGAGGAAGGCCCAGAGGATGGGGATAGAACGAGCATTAGACAACACTGACTGCAGGTAACCATGGGCACCTCTGACCCTCTGACCTGGTCTGACCTGTACTTTTCCCATCAGGTGACAAGAGAAAAACATCCCCATTTTTCCAGATGGTTCTGAAGGTTTTCCAGTGGCACGATGAATGTGAACGAAGTATAAGGCTTGTTCTGACAGCCAAGTGCTCCCTGGCATTCAGGTGGGGCATGTCCGTGGTTTGGGGTACGGGGTGGGGGGGCAGCTGGGATAGTCCCTGGAGGCGGCAGGGACATGCTTGGGTCACAACTCAGCTCTGTCCAAAAGAGAAGATGGTGACAGCCCACTAGTGACCACCTGCTGCCTCTTCAGAGGAACCCTTGGGCCACCGGAGCTACGATTCTCCCTTCATCTAGGGCTTGCTTATCCAAGTGGGGAGGGAGCCGTATCTTTAATAAGGACAGGAAAGGAGAAGAGGTGAGGAGAGAAGCTACCGGGATGCATTGTAAGTCATCGGGGCAAACATCGTTTTGAGGAACTTGTTTCCGATCTTCAGCACACGGATGGGTGTGTGTTTGGACTGCAGTGTAAGGTTTATTTCTTTCTGTAAGAAAATTAAAAGTCAGACAAGTCTGCCTTTTGGGGGCAGCTTCGAGGCTAACAGCCAGTGAAGGGAATGAGTGGTGACAGTCACAGAAGCCAGAAAAGCCTTGGTGATTGGAGCCCCAGGATGGTGTCAGGACGCTGGTGCGGTGCTGTCAGTCAGACACACTGAGGCCAGCTCTTGGCTTGGTAGCTTTAGATCTCTCGGACTCATTCCTAGCCCTTAACGCAATGAGCTGGGCTGTATACGCTCAGGGCCTCGTTCTGTGCTCTGCCTGTGTTTGCTCTGGGTCTCTGTGGTGTAGGAGGATGTTGGGCCCCATGTCAGGCCAGACTCTTCTCAGGACCACCATCCTGGGGGGTGAACCCCACAACCTCCACTCTTCACCTTCATGGGGCTCCCCGTGTCTCCAGCACTGTTGGGGGTGTGGAGATGCTTTTGCATGTTCCTGCTTCTCAGAGAACAAGATTCTTCTGTGTTGAGAGTTTTCACCCAGGCAGAGGGTGTGGGGAAGGCGTTCTCTGAAGGGACCCTGCAGGCCACCGTAACTGCCAACCATCATCCCCTGATCAGATGCTGATTGTGGAAACTAGCCCTGGCTGCTGGAGGCCCCTTCCTTCATCTTTGCTCTTCACTTTGCCGGGTGTTCCTTCTCTTTCCAAACCAGGCTGCTTCTGAAGCAACTTCCTAGGTCCTAGACTTTCTTGGCATGTTTTTATATTAGAGGCGAGTGGGTACAAAGAGAAGTAAAGCCAATATAAAACTGTATGGCAGAAGTGGTGCTGTGGCTCAAGCGGTAGAGCACTTGCCTTGAACTGAAAAGCGCAGGGACAGCGCCTAGGTCCAGAGTTCAAGCCCCACGACCAACCAAAAAAAAAAAAAATTTAAACTGTATGGCTTTGACAGTTGGCATTGGGTTAAATACCATGTGATTGAATAGAGATTCAACCAGTCAATATTTTCCATGGGTGCACTCACTTCTTAGAAGTCCTAATCCTAGGCTTGTTCTTCTGGAATAATTTCATCATTTGGGGGAGGAAGTTTGTTTTTTGTTTTTTGTTGTTTTTTTTTTTTTACAAATTGCTTCCAGTAATCTTTCAATAAGACTTTTAAAAGTCATAACCACTAAACTGTACAAAAGTGAGAAGTTACTTGGCTGGCAGGGACTTTGAGTTTAAAAACCTACAGTAGAATTTTTTGTGCATGCCAGTACCGGGACTGGCATGAACTCAGGGCCTGGGCACTGTCCCTTGGTTCTCTACAACTTGAGCCACAACTTCACTTCTGTCTTTTTTTGTGGGTTCAGTGGAAATAAGAGTCTCATAGACTTTCTTGCTTGGACTGGCTTTGAACCTCGATCCTTAGATCTCAGCCTCCTGAGTGGTTAATATTACAAACATGAACTACCAGCACCTGGCTTATAGTGGGATTTTTGCTGTTGAGTAAGTACATAACAATTTTCTCCTCCTCCTCCTCCTCCTCATCCTACTCCTACTCCTCCTCTTCCTCCTCCTCCTCCCCCTTTTTTTTGTTGGCTGTGGGGCTTGAACTCTGGACCTGGGCACTGTCCCTTAGCTCTTCAACTCAAGGCTAGCGCTCTACCACTTGAGCCACAGCACCACTTCCAGTTTTCTGGTGGTTAATTGGAGATAAGAGTCTCATGGACTTTCCTGCCCAGGCTGGCTTTGAACTTCAATGCTCATATCTCAGCCTCCCGAGTAGCTAGAATTACAGGCTTGAGCCACTGGTACCTGGCTTACTATTTCTTCTTAATCACAGTAATATTTACATTTACGATATTTCACACTCTAACTACTGGACAATATTCTTTTTTTCTTTTCTTTTCTTTTCTTTCTTTCTTTTCTTTCTTCCTTCCTTCCTTTCTTTCTTCTTCTTCTTTTTTTTTTTTTTTTTTTGTCGGTTGTGGGCCTGAACTCTGGGCCTGGGCGCTGTCCCTCAGCTCTTCAGCTCAAGGCTAGCGCTCTACTCACTTGAGCCGCAATGCCACTTCTGGCCTTTTCTGCTTATGTGGTGCTGAGGAATTGAACCCAGGGCTTCACGCATGTGAGGCAAGCACTCTACCACTAAGCCACCTTCCCAGCTCCTATTGAACATTATTCTGAAGTACCTCCCTCCTGAGGACGTTCTGCATTCTTCTCTCCTCTCTGAACTGTGGACAAGGATCTCAGAGCTACCTCAGAACTGGGCATCTTAGGAAAAGCTTCATGAAGTCGAGCGGCCTCTCCCAAAACCCTTCTGCGTGAGTCCTGACTCTCCAACAGGGAAAGGCTAGGATGGGTTTAAATATGCAAAAGAATTTATCGCGCTCATTTGAGAAGCTTGTAGTGATGTGCATGATGCATGTGAGAACCCGCGGAGGGGGGGGGGGAGAAGCTAGAACTGTGCATCTGCAGAGCAAAGTTAGACTCAGTCCAAGTCAGGTGGGAGTTCCTGGACTGGCATGCAAAGGCAAATCTGGCAACGCCACAGAGGAATCTTGGAGCTCATGCTGGCCCGGGGTTGGTCTGTTATTGCTGCTAGGAGAAGCTGGGCAGGAAGCTGGCAGGGTGGACTTCTTTTCAGACTGCCTGCGGCTGGCCCTGGACTCGGTCTATGAAGTCCACCCTCATGGCCACACTGTCTGACTAGGCCATTGTCCCACCCAGCAGCTCTCCAGGGAGCATCCTCTGTTGCTTAGAGGTGTGTCTGCCGTGGGCAAGCCCTTTGTGATCCGCAGGTGGGTCGTGCTGCTTACAGCACAGTGAGGGACTCCGTCCCAGGGCTGGAGGAAGCCTGGCTTCGGGAGATGCCTGTTCAGCCCCGAGTTGGGCTCCGTGCTCTCCAGGGCACAAGGAGGCAACGCACAGTTTGTGTGCTTCGGTGTGGGGTGGGTGGGGAACTGTTCTCGGGCCATCTCTGCTGCTTGGTAATTTGTCTGATGGTGGCTGCAGTCAGTGGCACAGTACGGGGTTGGCAGTGTATCTCTGGGGTTTCCTGAGAAAGGCCAGCCTCCCTTCTGCACCTGTATCCTGGCGACCAGTTCATTCAGCTTCTGACAGCTACACAACTCTGGGCTCTACGGCTTAGATTTTATAAAGGCAGTAATCTCAGGGAAGCCTTCGGCTGGGTGAGTAGACAGTCATTCATGAATAAGCTGCTGCGCCTCCCCACCCCCAATCCTTGCCAGCTAATCTCCATCTCCGAGCTCTGTTCTCGCACTTCCAAAAATGGTTGCAAAAATAGTACAAAAGGAACATACACATCCTCATGTCCTCCCCTACCTTCCTCACAGACACACGGCACAGGGATGGGAAAGAGGACGCTCACACGCACATGCGCCCAGCAGAGCCCGTGTTCCGGCTCCGGATCCAGTCCAGGACACACGTGTGCCCTGAGTGCACAGTCTCATGGCCCTAGTCCAAGTCAACCCAGATCCCAGGCGTTGGAAAAGACCTGCAGCCTCTCCGTAAGAGAGAAGATAGTAGGCTTTGGGGGCTGTGCGGGGGGAGAGGGGAGCGTGTGGTTTTATCATTACTTTCATTTGTTCTAAGTGATGATCTCACAAATCTAGGTTATGGAAATAACAAATCGTATTCCTGGAATAATGCCTCCTCATCTGCCTGCCGGCAGTGTGAACCGGTGCCATGTATTGGGGGTAAACCGCCCAGGTGAAGAAAGGCCCTGCCCTGGACCAGCTTATGGGAGCTCTGTGTCCACAGTGTCCGCTGTGTCCGCTGTATCTGGTGGACACTCCGCGTTAGGGCTGCTCAGCTCAGACAGGACCTGATGTCCCCTCCCCTCCCGCTCCCATGCCGGTTGGTGCCTGGGGAACACGCTCCACTTCAGATTTCCAGATTTCTTCCCACCCCAAAGTGAGACTCCCAGGATCCCAGATGGGCGGAGTCAACTGGGGAGAGATGAGAGGGGCTGTGGGCAAGGGCTCCACTCCCGCAATCAAAGCCAGCATTGTTCTCAAAGAGTTAACCTGCATACCAGCCTTGCAATTAGCAAGGAATAATGGGGTGTGATGGGTGTAGAACTCGGCTGGAACCGATTTCTGCCGTGCAGTGAGAAACTGCCCTGCTGACTCCCGCGCCTTATTTCCTCTACAGCACTGCAGGCAGCCGCGGTGGAGCAGAAATCTTTGGGGAAGACGGGGGAGGGTGGGTGCTGGAAAGAGCAATCTGTCTTTGAATAATTTAAACAATGTCGCTCCACCGAGCTAAATGGGGCTTATCAAATGTTACACCTCTGCTAGCTGCAATCCCAGGTGGTAGGATTTTAGCTTTAAAACTGCCTCTGCTCACAGAGCCCAGGGCTGGACCTGTGACCTCCTGAAAAGGAGAGACTGCTCTGAAGTCTTGGTAAGAAGATCATCTGTGAACAAGATACACCAAAGCATTTGAGCACTTGGTTTTTAATGCATATCTATCTATCTATCTATCTATCTATCTATCTATCTATCTATCTATCTTCTACCTATCTATCTATCTATCTATCTATCTATCTATCTATTTTGGAGACAGGGTTTCACTGAGTAGCCCAGGCTGACCTTGAACTTGAGATCTGCCTGCCTTAACCTCTTAAGTGCTAGGGTTATAGGTGTGCTCTACCATATTCTGAATCACCTGAATTTCTAGCCAGCATTAGAAAAACTAACTCCAAGTGGCCTGAGCGGAGACCTGGTTCTGCTGTTGCAGGGAAAGCTCAGCTGGAGCTCTGAGGATGCCAGCCGGCAGCGCGGACTTTCCTCCTTCTCCTGCTCTGTCCTCTGCTGGGTGGCGCGGGGGCTGGGCTCCTTGATGGCTGAGCCCTGGTACTCTGAGGCCTGTGCCCAGCGAGGAGGAACTATGCTGTTTGAGAACTCACTTCTAGCTTCAGCCACGATGGCACACCCTGGACAAGGTTCACTTCTACCTTCAGCACGTGATAAGCGGAAATATGGACTCTGGGTTTTAGACAAGGAGCAGCAGAAAGTGTGGGATGAGGGTCCTGAGAGAAGATTCTTCCCTTTACTGTCTGGAAGTCTCCAGGTGGTAGCAGGGAGGGGCAGCTTAGGAGGAGCTTGGGGACCCCCACGCCTGGAGGGGACCCTGCCCTGGGAGTGGCAGGCAGTGAGGACCACCAGGGTCCTTCGCAGAGGACTGCAGAACTCTCAGAACCTGTGCAGTGTCTGGCAGAGAACAAGACACGTTTGTGCAAGGAAATCGCTGGATTCCACAGAAAGGCTGCGAGGAATGAGTCTATCCTCAGAGTTCACACAAATCAGGAGCAGGTCCTCTTCCTGTCCACCAGAGGAGCCAAGCCTGGTAAGCTATGGGAGCCCAGCTGAGAGCACAGGAAGCTGAGATGCGGGTCCAGCTAACCCTGGACCCCAGCCTGCTCATCATAGCAGACTTCTGCCTTGAGAGGCACGGTTTATCCCTTCACCACCAAATGTAACCGTCCCCAGATTTAAAACTCAAGAAGAGTTGAGAGACATGGAAAAGATCCAGCAGCCAGGCCCCAGTGGCTCACACCTGTAATCCTAGCTACTCAGGAGGCTGAGATCTGAGGATCGAGGTTAGAAATCAGCCTGGGCAGAAAAGTCCCTGTGAGACTCTTATCGCCAATTAACCAGCTGTGTTTCAGGTGGTAGAACGCTCACTTTGAGCAAAAGAAGCTTAGAGACAGCATCCAGGCCCAGAGTTCAAGCCCCAGGACCCAAAAGAAGAAAAGGATCCAGGACCCAAGAAGTTGAAATTCACACCTGTCAGCCTATTAACAACAAACACGTATGTAATGACACAGGAAATTGGAATCCTTTTTGAAGAGAACTATCAATCAATAGAAACAGACCCAGAAATGACACAGATAGAAATAGTAGACAAGGATACTACAACCATTATTGTATTTTCTGTATGTTCAGGAAGATAGAGTAGATGGAGTAAAAGTAAGAGATCCAAATATAATTTGTAAAGATGTAAACAATGTTAAGATGGAGAAGGGTGGGGGAGAGCATTGGAAGGGAGACGCTGATCAAGCTGCATTGTACTCATAAATTGGTATGTTGAATCGAAACCTTTTAGTACAACTACTTGAAGATAATAAATTTTAAAAAACTAGACTGGATGAAACAAATATCAGCTTAAATAGTGCAGAAAAAAAGTTAGTGAATTGAAGAAATGGCAATGGGTGTGGGGAGGGTGGCAGGGGGCGAGAACAAGACAGAGCAGATGACTGATACTGTTGCTTTGTTTTAAAAATTAGTGTAATTAATTAATTAAATGGTTTAGTGTGGTGTAATTATAAACCTCAAATCTCTTCTTAGAATGCCGGGTCTGACCATCTCTTAATGACAGTGATAGTGACGATGAGTCATTCCCTAAGGGTGATGTCATAGTGGTTGAGTTAGTTTATATTCCCGCCAGCAGTGGATGGAAGCTCTGCTTCTCCCTACCCTACCTCTCCAACACGTCCTCTCCAGCACTGGTGTTTTCTGGATGATAGTCAGATGGACTCAGCACAGTTCAGATGTGCATTTCCTTTCTAGCTAAAGATATTAAACAATTTAAGGCTATTTATTGACCAATACTACACCTTTTTTTGAGAACTGCCTAATTCATCTGCTTATTTATTGATTGGATTATTTGTTCTTTTGGTGTTAATTTTTCAAGTTCTTAATATTAATCCCTGGTTGGATACTTATCTGACCAGGGCAAAGATTGTTCTCCCATTCAGTAAGATGACTCTTCATCTTGGAAGATGTTCCTTTGCTGTGCAGAAGCCTGTTAATTTGATGTTATTAAACTTGATGCAATGCTATCTATTTATTTTTGTTCTTATTTCTTGAGTTATTAGAATTCTGTTTAGAAGCCATTGCCTATGTCTATATATTCATGTGATTTCCCTGTAGTAGCTTCAAAGTTTCAGATTCAAGACCTTGATGTGTATCATTAGGTTATTTATTTGAGATCAGTTAATAGATACATATATATAACACTCACAGATACAAAGTTTCCTCCTATGATTCTCCTTCCTGTACCCCAAAGGTTCTGCTAAGTTGTGTTTCCATTTTCATATGCTTCTAGAAAGTTTAAATTTTTCTTGATTTATTCAATGATCTTTTTTATTCAATGCTTTTAAAATTAGAAAATGCAGTTCAATCTCCATGTGTTTGTATAGTTTCTTTTGTAATTTGTTCCATTATAATCTGATAAGATTCAAGCAATTCTTCCAATATCTATATTTGTGAATGCTAGCTTTATGGCCTAAAACACTACTTAGGTTAGAGATTTTCCACGTCTTCTGAGGAAAATGGTACTCTGAAGCTATTGTATCTGTCTGCTATACCCATTTGCTTTATGATGCACTTCCCCTCTCTTTTTGCTGTTGATTTTGTCTGGATGTCTATGTTTGCATGGATGAGTGGGATATTGAAGTCTCCACTACTATCGCATCATTCCCTATCTTTCCCTAACCCTCTCTCTTTTTCCAGTAGTGTTTTTTTTTTAAATATAAAATTAGGTGCACATATATTTTACAATTAAGTATTTTATCTTCTTTTTATTTTAAATATTTTATTATCTTTAAGTAGTTGTATGAAGGAACTGTCATTCAACGAAGCTGTTTGTGAACATAGCACGTCTGGATCAATGTCAACCCTTTCAACATTCTTTTTGTTTTTGTTTTTGCTGGTCATGCAGCCTGAACTCTGGGCCTGGGCGCTGTCCCTCACCTCTTCAGCTCAAGACTAGCGCTCTACCACTCAAGCCATAGCGCCACTTCTGCCTTTTTCTGCTTATGTGGTGCTGAGGAATTGAACCCAGGGCCTCATGCATGCAAGGCAAGCCCTCTACCACTGAGCCACTCCCAGCCTTCCCAGCCCCCTTTCAACATTCTTATCCACCACTCCAGACCCTCCCCTTCCCTCACTCTCCCTAATTTTTTTTTTTTTGTTGTTGTTGGTCATGGGGCTTGAACTCTGGGCCTGAGCTCTTCAGCTCAAGGCGAGTACTGTACCACTTGAGCTACAGCACCACTTCCGGTTTTCTGGTGGTTTATTGGAGATAGGAGTCTCATGGTCTTTCCTGTCCGGGCTGGCTTTGAACCGAGATTCTCAGATCTCAGCCTCCTGTGTAGCTAGGATTACAGGCGTGAGCCACCAGCGCCTGGCTCTTCCTAATTTTTTTTAGGCTAAGTATTGAATTTTTTGTCATTTAGCAAAGCAGTTTATATATACAATGGGTCTTGATCTGTGTCATCCCCAAAGTTGTATAAGACACAACTTCAGTCCCAGCCCTTCAACTCAAATAGTAGTATGCTCAGATAAAATCATAGTCATTTTTTAATATGGGATGTAGGAGCCTTGAGGACGCAGAGAGAGGGCAGCTGGTTCAGAGGGTAATCAGAGGCTCCCTGGAGAGTGATGATGATGATGATGATGATGATGATGATGATGATGATGATGATGATGATGATGGAGAGAGGAAGATATTTTAAGTAGAAGAAACAGCCCAGCCAACGGCCATTACAGGCCCAATAAGCATTACTATGAGTACCAAGTGGGGGCGTGAAAGACGAAGGTTGGAGTGGCGGGTTTGGAGGAGCAGACTGTTCCACGAATGAGCTTGGCCTCTGCTTGCTGAGTGATGCTGACCTCCTGAGGAATGTCAAGGAGGGCACTGCGGGTCAAGTGCACACGTTGGTGGAGTGGCCAGGCAAGGAGGGGTGCAGGAAGATGAGCATCCTGGTGTTCGGCCAGTGCAGAGCTAGTGACGGGGGTCAGCTAGTGTGAGAGGAGGGGGCAGGGCTGGACGAGGCGGAGATGTAGGGGCTGTGATTCGCAGGTGGTGGCGCGGGGAAGACAAAAGGACCACTTCCAGGTTATTCCCAGCACTTGGATGTTTGTGCCCTGTAACACTGAGAGCAGCGTTTGAGGAGATGCGGGTGGTGGGGGTTCAGGAGGCTGACTTTGTTCTGGGAAATGCTGAGTTTACAGTGCTGGGTACCTGAGTTAGATCTCCTGTGGGACCGGGAGGGCCCATGTTTGCACACTCAGCAGATGTGTGTGCATGCATGCCCGAGCTCTCTGAAGACATCTGAGAGCTGCACATGTTGTCAGTAGATAGCCTTAGCACCCTGGGAACAGATGGTACCACCTCCGTCACACACAGAAAAGCCTGGTAGGCCACGGAAGCAGAGAGGCAAAGAAGGGAGATGAGAAACAGGGTGTGTGGTGGTCAGAAGCCATCAGAAAGACTTTAAAACAACTGGGAGGTTTCTGGCATTAAACACGAGTGGTCTTACAAGACAAAGCCTTACAAACATCAGCTTCATCGGCTGCCCATGATGTGGGGCTAATCTCCCACAATGCACCTGGGACATCTCCACCCAGGAGAGAGAGAGAGAGAGGCTGATGGGAGCAAAATGACGGGTGGAATAGGTGAGGCCATGTCATCTCCATTCAACCCCAGTCATGTCTTCATCCTGGACCGGCAGTCACCTCTTCATCCAGGCTTTGGGGGACCTCAGGAGCTGATAATTCCAGGGAGAACTCCCTGTCCTTCCCCGCAAGCCTCCATTGGCAGACCGGCCCTGAGCATGGACGATTCTCCTGGCGTGCACTACCCCTCGGCCCAGGGAATCCCTCCCCGTATTCTGTCTCTCCAAGTCCTGCCAATCCTTCGAGGCCCCACCCAGCTGCCTTTGGAAGGTTATGCCGTCCATGGCAGCCAAACCCTCTCCTCCCTTCATAGCCCCGGTAATGATGGACTCAACTGGCTTATTAGTCAGTGAGATACTGAACCGAGAAGCGTCCCCATCCATTGGACCAACATCTTTAATGCTGATGAGCGGGTGTTTGTTTTTTTTTTTTTAATGTTAACAAGGCCAGCCCAGGCCCTTGCACACAATCGATCTTCCTAACACACACTCCGATCTGTGCCACGCACCCACGTGCTGTGAGCAGGAGGTGGGAAACCTGCCACTCAGGGTTCAGGCTCCACCCAGGAGGCGTGACTGCCACCACGACCAAGGGCAGGAGCTGTCAGAAAGAGAGCGCTGTTCTCTTCCGGTGGGGGGAGGTCAGAAGCTGTGTGCAGGGCGCCCGGAGACCCCGGGAGCGGCCTGTGCTCTGGACATTCCCAGGCATCGCTGTGCCCGCTGCCGAAGGCCTGGCCATCACCAGAGCCAGTTCCCAGGGGCAGGGACCCTCAGTGACAGCACACGGAAGCCAGAGTAGCTGCAGTCAAGGAAGGCAAGAACTTACTGTCTGGCGTGAGTAAATCCAGGCCCATTGGAAGGGAGGGCACCGCTCCAGGAGCTCCAGACAGCCTGCCTGGGCAGGACGCAGCTGGGGCTGGGCTAGCCTCTGCCTCTGCCTCTGCTGCAGCCTCGTCCACATTCAGTGTCAGTCCAGCCCGCTTCCTCATCTCGCATCTCCTGATGGGCATCGCGCAGGGCAACCTTAGTCACATACCTGCACCCTGATGAAAGAGAGACCGAGAATTGTGTGTGTGTGTGTGTGTGTGTGTGTGTGTGTGGTCTGTCTGTCTGTGTCTTTTATTGTATTCTATTTTTGAGACAAGATCTCCCTAAGTAGCCCCAGTTGGCTAAAATCTGAGCTCCTTCTCCCTCGGCCTCCTCAGTGGCAGGATTACAGGCATGTGCCGCCATGCTCAGCTTTCCTGTTTCAGGAAAGCCGATTTGTGGTAGAGTGGGCTCCATGAACATGGGAGAAGCGTCACACGGTTTGGGCGGACTCATCTGACAGCTCTACACCTGGTAGCCCGCTGCGTCCTCGGGATGGTGAGGCTTGGCCTCGTGAGCTCCCCGACACTTGCTGCCGGCCAAGGGGCAATGGCCAATCTCATGCAATCAGTGGTTCTCGGTGCAGATTTGAGGCCTCGTTACCCTGCCCTCCTGGTCTGGAAGGGGGCACCCAAACAGAATGCATCTGGGGACTCCATCCTCCAGCCAGAGCAGATGGTTCTGCTCACCCTGCTCCCCACCCCCACCCCAAGCCATTCACACAGACAAACACACTTGTGTCCATAGTGACACATCCGGACACAGGTACACAGATAGATGTGCTGAAATGCACATGAACACATACACGCACACACACGTTCACGTAGGGGTTCAGCCAGTGGCACGCACGGTGCACACGTGTGTGTGCGGGGTAAGGACGGCAGCTGTGGCTGTGGAAGGGCTTCCTAGTGCCTTCCTTTCCTGTCCTCATCTGGAGCTCTCAGCCCAGGAGCACGCAGGCGCGGCTAGGTGAGAACTCCCCCTGCATACTTGGAGGGCGTCCAGGCCCGCAAGTCCTGAGCACAGAGCAGATAACCGTGACCTTGCCGGCTGGGAGGACGCCCGTGGGGGCCGCGGAGCCGCCAAGGCCCCCTCTCCTCCCTACTGCACCTGGGTCAGCTCTGGTGCCAGGATGCGGCCGTCCCCCAGCCCGGCTCCTGGCCTTCACCATGTGCACTGGTGGAGACCCGGTGTGCGGTGGCACAGGTGAACTCAGGTTGGAGCAGAGCGCTGGCCTTGCCGGGCCCCGCAGAGAAGATCCCAGCCCCCTGGGCACCTGTGGGCAGATGCCACACTCCTCACACCGCCATTCTTTCTTTGGTGGTTTGGGTTTGAACAGAGGGCCTGTGCCCTCGGATAGGATCGTGTGTTTTTTCCTCCCCACTAGGCTGGCTTCAAATCTTGACCCTCCTGTCTCTACCGCTCTTACAGCTGAGGTGACAGACATGCACCACCACACCAGCTTTGCCCCGCCCTTTGGTAGGCACACTGTGGACCTTTTAGGGACAGTGTACCCTAGCTGCACCCCAGCACCTCCCTGGGGTGTGTGTGTGTGGAGGGCGCCCAGAGCTGTCATAGAGAGAGTCCTGAGGCTAGAGGCCAGGACGTCATGTTGTCAAACTTTCTGCTACTACCTCCTCAGAGGATATCCGGGGAGCACCAGGGACTGTGACATGCCTCCTTGGGAAGTGGCCTATTTTAAAGGCCCCTGCCCCTCTGTGGCTCACCCTCCCCCTGACTGTACCCCTCAAGCTGTAGGGTGGTCTTTCATACCTTTGAAAACTGCTGGTATCTGGCACTCAGCAAATATCACGGGTGCCAGGCCCCGTGCTGGGAGTGGAGACACATGCATGGCTGGCCACAGGAGTAGGTCCAGTAGGTCGTCCAGCGGAGGAGGCTGGTGGGGGAACAGCAGCAGACCCCTGGCAGCGTGCTGGGTCTGTGGAGGGTCAGGAGACACACGCATAGGGGGCCAGGGCTGCAGATGGGTACAGAGCGTGCCAAGGCTAGAAGGCACAGACCACGGTCAGCGAGATGTGCATGGGCTCCGCCGAGTGTGCGGCAGCTGGGACAGGCACTGGGGAACCGTGGCACCAGATGAGCATCGCGGTGCCCGCGGCCTGTGAGCAGGGAAGGGGTTTCTGTCCAGTGGGTTCGCCAGAGAAAATAGAGGAGGCTGCTGCGGTGACCCCGGCAGAAGCTGGCAGAGCCGGGGTGGGAGGTGCTGGGGGTGGAGGGCGGGGTCAGGACCTGTGCAGGTGGCTCCGAGTCCACCAGGGCGCGTGGCATGGGCGGAAGGCCACACCGGTAGGCCACCCTCTGAGACTACTCGCCTCTCCTTGGAAAGCGGAAACAGAATTTTAAGGAAATGCCCAGCAGGGGGAATGTTCTGGCACTCTCTTCCTCTTTCGTCTTCCTCCCTTCTGTCACCAGGGGCCTGTATTTCTGGTGTGGTAGCCACAGCCACCGTCGGCTCCGGCCAAAGCCGTGTCAATGGTGTGCGACCCCCCCCCCCCCCCGTCTCCCCCCCAGCTGGACCTTCCATCCGGGTCTCACACCGGTGGGAACCTTCCCTCCCTCCCCAGCTCTGTGGGCCTGGCCTCACCTTGGTGCAGAGCCTGGAGCCTGGGCCTCAGGCCGGACGTGAGGCTTTCCACAGAGGCCCCAGGCTCCATCTGCCACAGAAAGGACACATCCAGCCTGCTCAGCTGGGAAGCTTGAAGGAAGGAGTCTCTGTTTTAAAGAACACCATGCGGCTGGCTGGCTGGACCGGGCAGTTGGCAGCTTGAGGGCTTCAGGAAGCCCCAGGGGACTGCCTCATGGGCCCACCGGGCAAACAAGGGCCCAGACTGGGCTAGAGCTGGTGGCAGCCCGTGTGTGTGTGTGTGTGTGTGTGTGTGTGCGCGCACGTGCGCACGTGTATGTGTGTGTGAAGTGGGGTCAGGTTATTAGGGGTATTGGAGTGGAGGATGGGAACTTGTTTGATTAATGGGTGTCCTGTGAATCCGCACATTTGCCCAGGGCTGCATTCCTGGGCTTTCAGACCTGGGACAGTCTGATAAGCAGAGAGCAAAGTCCTCCGTGCTCCCGCAGCGAGAGCAAACAGGGCCACTTGCTAATCCTGGCTCCAGCCTCCGGGGCTGTCTCTCGGCAACCAGGCCACCAAGTGTCCTTTCACAGGCCAATCAATGAGGCATCTGGGGCGTGGGGTGGTCCTGGGTGGCTGGCCTGAGCCCGCAGAGCGGCCCTGACACCAGCCTGCCAGTCCGCGGGCCAGGGAGGCCCCATGGCGAATGCTTGCTGCCTGGCTGACCCCCCTCAGGCCCACCAGGAAGCTGACCAGTAGGCCCGTCTCCATGCCTCCCAGAGAGTTCTTCCCAACAGGTTCTCGCCTCCGTTCTTCCTCCTCCAGGAAACTCTCTCTGACCACCCCAGGCGGCTTGGAAGCCTCCCTCTTCTGCCTTCTCTTACTCCCAGAATCATGCCTCATGCCTCATGGCTCTGGTCTGAGCTCTGCTGCTGCTGCTTCAGCTGGCCTGTCTGTGCTGGTGTGGGGTCATGCATCTGTAAGCGCCGTGGCTGCAGGCTTTCCAGCATGGGTGGTCCTGGGGGAGGCATTTGGCAGCCCCGGGAAGCTTAGGCTGTGGGAAGCAGAGTGGATCCTGGGGTTGAGGGCCCAGGACTCCATTCCCACAGCACGGACAGCAGCCTGGAGTCAGGAGGAGGAAGGCGTTTGTTTCTGCTCAACACTGGCCACCGTCTGGTGGGAAGAGCATTGCGTAGGACGTTAAGCAAGCAGAGGAAGGCCACGCTTAGCTTCTGCGACAAAACACGAGTATCACCAAAGCAATGGCCGGGAGAATGTGCTGCCTACGTTGTTGCCCTGGGCGAGGGGAGAGGGTGAGTGGACAGTTCACTGCTTCCTGGTTCAAGTCTGGAAACAACAACAGACTAAGAAAACAACCTACTGTGCTATTAGGACTGGTGGGGGAGGATGGGGGAAGGGCTGAGAACTCAGATCCTGGGCTGGATGAGGGCTAAAATGCCACCTTCACCCTCCTTGACGCTATCGGTGGCTGGTGCATGGCAGGAGAGACGGGAAGCCAGACAAGCAAGACACCCCGCAGCCTGTGCACACAGTAGGGCAGCCTGTGCACACAGTAGGGCAGCTTGCGCACACAATAGGGCAGGAAGGATGCCAAGGTGCTGTGTTCCAGCCTGGTTTCTGCCTACCGACATGACAGCCCTGGAACCACCCAGGGCAGAAATTCTCCTTGTGGCGGAGCGCTGCTCACAGCTCATGCTCTGCTCACCACCCGGCTAAGCCTCACCCCACCCGGCTGTGATGCCACGAGATCCTGTCACAGCGTCCAGGCCCTGACGCTGTCACAAGTCCACCTGTGTCAATAACCTCCCCGGCCTCGCCCCTGCACTTCCCAAGGAAGCTTTTCACGCCACAGGACCCCTCCTCAGCCTCACACCCATCCCCGCCCAGCCCTGCCGGGCCTCCACTGCCTGCCCCCAGCACCCGCCCTCCCCGCTTCCTTATTAGTGTAAGTGAGGGGAGAGTGAATTCCTCTAAGGCTAGTCTCCTCCGAGCAGCTGAAGGACAGGCGGGGACGTGAGAACCAACGCCTGCTCCTGCCAAGAGCCCAAGCGGCTATTTTAATCGTGTGGAACAGCCCGTCTTCATGGAAAATTTTCTACTCCAACACCTGCTGCATGAAAGCGCCCAGCTCCTTCTCCTTGGGTTCCTGGGGTCACTTTTGCCAGGGCTGGCTGCCAGCTCAGGTAATTATTCCCTCTGCCCGTCCTCTCCACCTTCCTCATCCCTCCCCAGCCTGGACCTGCCTTCCTCGGGGAGCAAGCAGTTCTGCTTTTGTGGTTTCTGGAATAAATGCACAAGCTACAGAAGGCATCTGCCTCCAGCAGCAGCCGGCACTCTGGGCTTGTGGGGCCAGCCCAGGCCCTGCCCTGTCCCTTCTGCTCCCTCTGCCTCTTCACTGTGTGATGAGATGCCACCACGATGCCGAGTCTTGTGTTGTGCAAGACGGAAGCCCTAAGCCTCTCGAGGAACACCCTTCTCCAGCACAGCACGAAACAAAGTAATAGCTTATCATCAGCCCAAGCCTGGTCCACTCGGTGTTTCTGGACCTTCTGATGGGGCCCCTGAGCAGTGGCGTGTGCCAGAAATCTAGGCATCATTCTCCCCCAACCCCAAGTCCTGGAGCTTAAACTCAAGGCCTGGGCACTGTCCCTGAGCTTCTTTTGCTCAAGGCTAGCACACTACCACTCGAGCTGCAGTGCCACTTCCAGCTTTCTCAGTGTATGTGGAGCTGAGGAATTGAACCCAGGACTTCATGCATGCTAGGCCAGCGCTCTACCACGGAGCCACTTCCCAGCCCCTAGGCATCATTCTTGATGCTTCCTCCGTCTCCGCCCCCTGCCTGTGCCTCCCCTTGTGTGAACTCCCATCTCCTGACATCACACCAATGTTCCCACCTGAGGGCAGGCCCGGGACGATAGTCAGGTGGAGGCCGATCGCTGAAATAGCAATCTTCTATCCCACAATCTGCAACATGGACACCATGCCTGCAGATGAACAAACGTGTGGTAAGATGTGCATCCTGATTTATCCCACCGACACAGATGGTAGGTAGTAGTCTTCATTAGTACAGTCCGTATGGAGGTGTCATCCAGCCATGTCTGTAGCTGATCTTTTGTGACCAGGGTTCTTTCTTCCTAGAAGGCTATTTGCATGCACAGTGTCATTCAAAAGATTGAAAGTGATGTCCAAATGAACAAGAGAGCTGGGCTTTCCAAATAATTCAAATTTCCCCTGATATTATTTAAGTGCAAACTGATTTACTAGCGTGTGAGGTGTGTAGTTACTTTGTCTTGTGACAACTTCAGCATAGTGCCTAGCATACATCCCCATAAATGTGTTTGAATAAATGACTGAGCGAATGAATGTCTCATAATGATAGAATGACTTCACTCCTAGAGAATGTGTCAAACGCTAGACAATGCCAGGCATAATCAAAGGATTTCATGAGAAGTCAGACCGGGAGGTGGTCAACAGCACTGTCCATGGGTGGAGAACAGACGGCAGGCCAGGAATCGCTTCTGCTCCCTCCTCCATTCATTCGCTCACATGGAATGCCAGCCACCTGTCACCTGGCAAGGCTGTGACAGTGCAGACAGCCACGTGCCCTAGCCTGCACAGAGCTCATGTCCCGAAGAGGAAGCAGAGATGGAGGAAGCAGAGATGAAAGAAGCCAGTACAGAGGAGACATTCACCGTGGCCTGGGCCAGGCCCCTCACCAGCCCCAGGAGGGAGCCAGGCTTCGTTGAGAAAGTGATGTTCAAATTCATGAGGATATGAGTGGAGTCTTGTAAAGGTGTATACATTTTATAAGACGAACATTCCCGCATGGGCATGGAGACCATGCCTTAATCTATGACTTGCCTGCGGTTGCTGTTAGATACTGTGCCTGGAAGACAGAGACGTGTAGAAATGACAGCCATCATTTCTGGATTAAGCCAAGGAAGGCTGCCAGTTCTCACTCACCCCCGGGTCCCTGCTTTTATCTCCTGTTCTGAGTGAGAAGGATCCGGGTGTGTGGAAGGCAGATCTGTGGCTGTAACAGAGGGCGACCTCTGTTTGGGGGGGCACCTCACTCCTGAGGGTGTCTGGGCACCGTGTATGGAGAGGCTGCCCAGCCTTGCTGCTGATTAATTCTGTGAGAGCCAGTGCTTTGTCTTGGTATTTGAAAACATGTCGTTGCGGCTATGTAAACTGTTTTCTAGCCCTTTTTTAGATAGTAAGCCAGATGTGGTCAGGGGCTACATATTTTCAGTCTAATGTAACAATGACCTTGATATTTATTAAGTGCCAACTAAGTGCCAAGATTGAGTGGGGGGTGGGGATACGAAGATGGGGAAAGGAAAGACATGGTACTATGGAGGAGGAGGGAGGCAAGAGGGAGGAGGGAGGAGGAGCAGGCTGGTGTGACCTTCAATCATGCAGCCATGCCAAAGGTGGTGAGGGCCTTCTGGGTCAGGGAGCCTGTGGGCAATGTCTGGAGACACAGTAGCATTCTTGGCTTCAGCAGGGGCTCTGTGGGCAGAGGTAAAATTAGGTGGGGTGGGTGCTTGGCAGAGACCGTGCTTTGACAATAAGGAGCTCCTGAAGATCTTAATTGGATTTGAGGTGAGCAGAGCAGCATTCTAGAAAGATCTCTGGGGCAAGGGAGGAAGGAGTGGGCTGGAGAGAGCAGGTTGGGGCTGGAGATATCATGAGGTCTGCACTGGGCAGTGGTGTGGAGATTTCCAGGGACTCTGGATGTGAGCTAGCTGGATATAAGGTAGAAGACGCGAGGCTGGGGGGGGTGGGGGGCGCAAGGGATCATACTGAGCTCTTCTCCTCCATCTAAGTGAGGCTGGCATCCCCTCCTTCCCAGCCCAGGCAGCGGAGGAGGGAGGAGCAGGAGGCTGCTGAGGAACAGAGGGAAGAAATCTCTTTGTGTCTGAGGAAAGAAGCGGGCTGCCCGCCATCCCTAAAGAACCAGGGACAGGAGCAGGGCTGGTGACAGCGGGGGGGGGGGGGGGGGGTAAGCCCCTCCCCTGGGCAGCAAGGACTTCCATTCTTTGAGGAAAGCCAAAGGTCCAGGAACTCCAGGAACCAAGAAGAGTGGCCAGGCCTTGACCTGTGAGCCTTGGAAAATCATAGGAACTTCCCCCACACTGACAGCTGCTTCTCCCCAGGCTTTTATGGGGAGATGCTAACGTACAGGCAGTTTTAAATTAGTGTGAAACTAATCAATATTGCAGAAGGAATTCCCCTGAGAAGTAAAAAAAAACAAAACTCTTCAGACACAACTTACTTTTAAACCTAATGTGGCATGATACAGTTCCGAAGTTGGCACTTGCCAACACAGTCTAATGGACTGTGCTTCCCAATGGAGCACAACCAGCTAAATTAATGTAACACGTGCCAGCGTGTTAACACTCTTGTGGCCTTGTCTCAGTTCACTTGTGCTCCAGAGCCCTCAGTGCCTCTGACCGCCAGAGTACCAGCACTCTCCGTAAGAAAAGAAAATGTGCTAATTTAACACAAACAAGCAGGCCAACAAGCACCAATAAACAGACAGGGACTGCTGGAGGTGTGGGCAAAGCACCATGTTTACAGTCAGGCAGTGCCGCCACCACTGTGCCAGAGTTAGCTTCTCTGCTCAAGGCTGGCACTCTACCATGTGCAGCACAGCTCCTCTTCTGGCTTTTTTGGTGATAAATTAGAGATAAGTGTCTCAGATTTGTCTGCCCCAGCTGGCTTGTAGCCAAGATCCTCGTATCTCAGCCTCCTGAACGGCTAGGATTCCAGGCGTGAGTCACGGACGCCCTGCTCCATTTGGTTTTACATACATAATTATGTGAAATCTTTCTTCTATTTTGTCACTTAAAAATGTGAGTAGGATCTCCAAGGCTGTTCCTTGTACGAAGTGTGCGCTTTGGGATAGACGTCTTGGTCCCGCTGTGGTCGTTAGTGCAGGGCAGGAAGGAAGCAGAGGAAGGACAGAGAGGTCACAGGGATGGAGGAGGAGAACGTGAGAAGTGACACAAACGCAAACAAGCCACTTGTTGACACGAGTTACATAAGATGCTACCTTAACGAAGTAAGTGTGGGGGGGTATGAGGAGGCAACAGAGGAGGAGGGAGAGCGCTCCTGGAAAGCAAAAACGATGACGAAAGCGGCGACACTGATCAGGATGCATTGTACTCACAACCTGACTTACGGAATCGAAACCTCTCTGAACACCTACTTACTTAAGAAAAGAAAAAGAACCCAGTAGGAGGGTGTGAAGATAGGGCTAAAGAAATTGCCCTGAAAGTCAATCAAAAGACAAGTAGGAAACAGGAGATTAAAGTCCAGAGTTTCTAATATTCATTTAATGTCCATTTAATAATATCCATTTCTAAGAAACAAAAGAGATGAAATGGGATTGCAATGAACTAAGAGGTAATAGATGATTTTTTTTTTGTCTGATTGAAGGGAATGGGGATTACCAGAACCCATTGGATGTCTGGGACGGTGGATAGAAAAGACACATACTGGGCTGGGAAGAGCCCAGTATGTAGTAGAGTGGTAGAGCGCTTGCCTTGCTTGCCTGAGGCCCTGTGTTCGATTCCTCAGCACCACATAAGCAAAAAGAAAAAAGCCCGAAGTGGTGCTTCCGCTCAAGTGGTAGAGCGCTAGCCTTGAGCTGAAGAGCTGAGGGACAGCGCCCAGGCCCAGAGTTCAGGCCCTACGACCGGACCCAAAAAAGAAAAAAAGAAAAGAAAAGAAAAGACACATACTGAGCGATTTTCCAACTGCAGCAACCGAAACCAGGTCCTTAGAACAAGTAGGAAAATGAGGCAGAGACTCAGGCAGCGCAACAGCCTAGAAGTCACGACCCTACCAAAGGGAAGGTGCTCTTCTCCAGCAAGGCACTGGCATTCGGGGCAGACTGGTGAGTAAAATTTAAAAGGCTCACAGCAGTATTTCTGTTCTCATGAGGATCACTGACAGTTACCTCAGGCAGAGGAATGAAGGAAGGGCTGGAGGAGGAAGAGAAATGCTTTGGAAGGAGGCTTGGTGGCACTGGCTTGTCCCTTGCCTGGTGAAGATGTCACCTGATGGTGTGTGACATTTGTGAGAAGACAGCATATCACACTGTTTAGAAATCTAGAAGGTACCAGAAGCTGCAGCTAGAAATCCACCCTGGCCTGGTTGCCTGGGGCTGCAGAGCTGGGGTGGGGGGAGAGGGAGGGAGGAGCAGAGGGAGGCTGGGAGGTGTCTACAATGCTCCAGGTTGTGCTGTGGTTTTGGGTTCTTTGTAAAATGCAATGTTATCGTCATTATTAAGGCGTTGTACAGAGGGATGTCCATTGTGTTGTTTTTTAAGTATTTTTATTATGGATTGCTTTAAGATACAGAATGTAGGTGTACATGTTACTCTGACCATTGTGAAGTCTGTGGGGGGGGGGGAAGGATTGAGCTCAGTGGTAGAACACTTGGCTAGTATGCACCAGGTTAAGCTTCATCCCCCAGCACTGCCAAAAGCAAAACAAGACACAAAACAAACAAGTGGAAAAAAAACCACCACAAAAGACCCCCTCCCAAGCAATAACCCCCCCAACCTCTGAAAATCAGTGAACGCAGTTCACCTGTGAGCTCTTCAAAGCTCAGTGAACGCAGTCCACCTGTGAGCTCTTCGAAGCTCAGTGAACGCAGTCCACCTGTGAGCTCTTCAAAGCTCAGTGAACTCAGTCCGCCTGTGAGCTCTTTGAAGCTCAGTGAATGCAGGCCGCCTGTATGCTCTTTGAAGCTGGCCAAGCCCACTGGTGCAGACCGTGGTATGGGGTCGCAGTCCACCTCTGTGTCTGTTTCCCGGAGCACCAGAGCCCAGGCCTGGGTGGCTTCTGGGATGGATGGACTTGCAGCGGCCCGCTGGATTGTATCTGGGATCCCACATCGACCATGCACCCCGTCCTCACTGCCCTCCTCCCACCCATCCCCTCCACTCACCCCAGACCCTGCCTACTTGCCCCTCCCCGGACCCTGCCCACTTGCCCCTCCCCAGGCCCTGCCCACTTGCCCCTCCCCAGGCCCTGCCCACTTGCCCCTCCCCAGGCCCTGGGGAGGGCCGCCCCTCCCCGACTGCAGTCAGTGGCCCTGGCGTCCTGTGGTCCCCCTGGGCCTCCGTTGACAGACAACAGACAATGGCATTTCCCATCAGCCTGGGGATCAGGAGCCGGCCTTATCCAGTGTGTTTTTCTATTCGTCTGACACCCCATTGTCCACCCCTTATCAAGGTGATGTCATGCCTGGTTTGGAAGTCAGCGCCTGCTCTTTAATTAGGGGAGGGGGAGGGGCAGGGAGCCCATTTATCGGGATGCTCGTGAGAATTTGCTCCCTGACTCCAGCTAGCCGGGTGGCCTCCCGGCGGCGGCGGCGGCGGTGCTTCTCCCAGGCCCTGGGTGTGTGTCCCAGGCTTCCTAGTGGTGGTGTCCGCAGAGCTGAGCCACTGGGGGATTGAAGGCTTGGTGGCTGGGCTACTTCTGTCCCCTGTCGCTGGGGACTCTGGGTTTCACAGATCTGTTGGATCGTTCTGGAAGATGAGGAGCACCGAGCAGTGCTGAGCGCGCCCCTCCCCCTCCTCTTCAGCGTCTCTGAAGGTCCCCCCACACCCCACCCAAGCCCATGCTCTGTGGGGGGGCGGGGCAGGTGATCGTGTGAGGCCCCAGCTGGACAAGCCCAGGCTGAGGGCAGGCAGCAAACCTGAGCCCTGTCCACCTCCCCCAGCACCCACCCCGCAGTGTGCCACCTGCTAGAGAGCGTGGGAAGCCAGCTGTGGGGCTGGTCCTCTGTGAGCACAGGGAGGTGGGCAGGGGTGTGCCCGTGAGTACAGATGTGCACAATGCAAGTGTTCCAGGGCCCCACCAGACTCTGGCAAGAGGTGAAGCCGTCCTCTGGGTGTCTTGCAGACACGGAAAGGCTGCTTCTCAGCGGTTTAGGGTATGCAAAGGGCTGAGGGCAGATGACTAGGCTCTTAGCTTGTGGTCTGGCACGTAGTACTAGCTCAGTAAATGTGACTACCAACAGTGTAGTCCGGGGAACTGGCGAGGGAGGCAGAGTCGATCTTCCCGAGAGAGCTGGGGCAGAGGAGGAGCAGCTCCACAGGCCCGGCCTGTGAGCCCGTGGGCCTCAAGTTCAAATGAGCATAAATGGATGCTGTGGGGGCGGCGGCTGCGTCTGGAGTCTCGCGTGCTGCGCACACCAGCCTATGCACACCAGAATCTGTGGCAAGCGCCATTTAACCACTGCTCGGTTGTGCTGGGGTGTGAGCTCAGAGGCTTGAGTGCGCTAGACAAGCTCTCTACGCCTTGAACCGTGGGCCCAACCATTGTTTGTTGTTGTTTTGTTTTGCTTTTTTAAGATGGGGTCTCTAGCTCTATAGCCCAGATTAGTCTTGAACTTCAATTCTCCCGCTTCTGCTTCTTGAATGCTGGAATTACAGGCACACATCCGCACACCTAGCTTCAAAAGCTCTATTTTAGGGGGGATTTGACCTGTGCTAAGTGGGCCAGCTGGTGAGTCAATTCACACACACACACACACACACACACACACACACACACACACACACTCACAACAAGCAGACGTGTCCACCACAAGAACCGGAACTGCTCTGCTCAGGGTCTGTGTCAGCCAGCTGGTGTCCAGCTCCCCTCCCCAAGCTGTGGGGAGGGTGCTGGGCACAGGCGTGGCAGCTGCCCCAGGCTCAGGACCAGCACAGCCTGGGTTCCCACGGCGTTCACCCAGCCCCCGTGAGACACACCAGCTCAGATCTCCCACTACAGGGAACGTCTGTTGCTAGAAAGCAAGCCTAGGCCTTTTGAGTCCAAATCGAGGCCTTTTTCCATGACATCAAGAGACAGCAGATAAAGCACTTGGCCGTCTCTTAAACACACACTGCTGGAATGGACATGGCCTTGTCCACAGGGACAGAGCCTGGGGGCTTGTCTCGGAGTTCAACCCATGGTCTTTACATTACAGGGTCTTGTTCATCAGCACTGACATTTGGGAGTTTTCTTGGCCTGGAGCCAGAAGTAGGTGACCAGAAGTCCAGAATGGGACTGCCCTACAAGAGTTTAAAAGATCTCCCTTCTCCTTCTCGGTGGCACTCTCTTCTGGAATGTTCTAAAGGTGGAATGAGAGATGGGGTAGAAATGCCATGCTATGTGGCTAGGAGGAGGTGTTTTTTTTAGAGCAGCCTTATAAATTCTGTTCTCCGGAGTCCCACGTCCCTCCTCCATGGATAGGGTAAATTTCCACCTGGACCCAGACAGCTGCCCTGCTTTTAGATGCAAATATTTGCAAGTTGTCTTCTGAGAGTCCAGGTGCCACAGACAGGGGCACAGAAGACAGGTCATCGACTGGACAGGTTTTCCACGCCATCTTTGGGGGTTTGAAAGGGATGTAATTCCTTTTCTTTATTTTTTTCTTTTTTTTTGTTTTTTGTTTTGGTCGCTAGGCTGGGCCCTGTCCCTCAGTTCTTCAGCTTCAGCTCAAGGCTAGCGCTCTACCACTTGAGCCACAGCGCTACTTCTGGCCTTTTCTGCTTATGTGGTGCTGAGGAATCGAACCCAGGGCCTCATGCATGCAAGGCAAACACTCTACCACTGAGCCCCCTTCCCAGCCCCCCCCCCTTTTTTTTTAATTGTGAAAATGTTCCTTCACTTGGTTTCCTGGCCTCAAGGCAGCCTTTCCAGAAGCTTCTGTGCCCATCCCGTGCATCAATGGATCCTAAAACATCGGATTTTGCCCTATTCCGGACTTGTTTCCGGGATGGTAGCAGGTCTAACCGGGTTTCTTGGAAATTTTCTTACAAACACTAAAGCACCTTCTCCCTTCCCAGAACAAACAATGTTGTTTGGAGAGTTATCAGAGACCTACTTAGGCCTCTCCAAGCCCTGTGTTAGCATACAATGCCAAGAATTTCCCAGGAAAGCCGTCCTTTCTCCTCTGTCTCCTGCTTGTCTTCCGCCCCTCCCCTCCTTTCTCCCCTGGCAGGATGAGTCAAGGAGAAAGGTGGCCCCCTGCGGAGGAAAGGGGGAGGCCGGGCTGGATCACCTGAACTGGTGCCCTGGCCCCCATTTTTATCTCTCACCCAGTGCTCAATAGCTTTGTGAGGACTAGTTGTCCATCTCCGCTGCCCTCTCCGAACAGTAAGCCCCAGGGGACTGGCACTCCTGTTCACATTTGGTTCCTGTGTCTCACAGGGTGGCAGACCCTCACACAGTGTGTGCCACACGCGGGTCCTGGGAGGTAAGAGCCACACATGAGAGGTGACGGGCTGAATCCCCACAAGGAGGCCAGGTGAGCTGAGAGCAAGAGGGGTTGGTCTTTCTCCCCAGGAAGCCTCCTGGAGCTGGGGGAGGGCAGAAGGGATCTGGGGAGCCTGGAGGGAAGGAACGTGAGGTTCAAAAGCCCCCCCTTCCCCCCCCCCCACCGTCTGCCTCTTCTCTGTCTGGGGCCTCAGTGACCAGCCTGGATGGGTGAGAGGTCAGGCAGCCTCCACCTGGAGCAGGCCGCACCTCACACCTGCCAGCACCATCTGGGCCCTGCCAGGACCAGCAGCTCTGGCCATTTCTCAGGAGGGAATGGACAGGGGACCTATGGAGGACTGCTCATCCATGCCCCATCCATGCTCACCATGCCCTGTCCATGTTCACCCCTGCCCTGTCCATGCTCACCATGCCCTGTCCGTGGTCATTATGCCCTGTCCATGCTCACCCATCCCTGTCCATGCTCACCATGCCCTGTCCATGTTCACCATGCCCTGTCCATGCTCACCATGCCTGTCCATGCTCACCCATCCCTGTCCATGCTCACCCCTGCCTTGTCCATGCTCACCATGCCCTGTCCATGCTCACCATGCCCTGTCCATGCTCACCCATCCCTGTCCATGCTCACCCATCCCTGTCCATGCTCACCCATCCCTGTCCATGCTCACCATGCCCTGTCCATGCTCACCATGCCCTGTCCATGCTCACCCATCCCTGTCCATGCTCACCATGCCCTGTCCATGCTCACTATGGCCTGTTCACCTGTGCCCTGTTCATTGTCCTCCCAATGCCCAACTGGGGCTTCTGAGACCAGAGCTGTGGCAGCCTTGTGTCTCAAGGGACGGAGCCGCAGCCTGAGCTGCTGCCTGTGTCACAGGTGGCATGGGACCCCAGGCTGGAGGAATCGTCTGACGTAACGAGATTCCCACTCTTGCCCGAGGCTTCATCTGCCTCTTGGAGGAAATTCACTTTCTACCAGCCCACCCTGCGCAGGTCCCATTTCTGGCTCTAGGGAGGCTCAGGCTGGACAAAGTGGGGTTTTCCGGGGTCTGAGTGAGCGCCCACAGGCTGCTGTCCCAGGGGCCGTCCAGCCCCCATCCTTTGGCAGCCGTTGGGACCAAAGTCACTGTGGTCAGTGTCACTTTTGGACCTTGGCTTCCTCCGCCTTCCTCTCCCTCTGCTCCACCCTGGCTCCATGGCTCGGCCTTTATCTTGTCCCCAATTTCCAGTGCTCTTGGCTGTTATCGGCCAGCCCCCGCCAGGCGGCCAGGCAGGAAGCCGGCCCGCGAGTCTCCTCACCGCTCCCCACCCTCTTCCTTCTCCACAGACAAAAGCCAAAGTCATCAGATTTGCGTTTCCCTTGCCTCTTTGACTCCCATTTCCCTCTCTCATTTTTCCAGAGGCTCCAGCTTTCCACAGCCGGGCTGTCCCCAGGAGCCACGGAGTCCTGTCCGCAGACATGCGGCCCAGGACCATCACTTCCTCCTAGCCTGTCTGCAGAAAACCCCGCACGCCCCCCAGAGCCAAAGCTGCCTGTCCAGCTTATCCTTTGTGAGATCAGCCAGAAATGGCCCTGCAGGCTGTCTGGCTGGTGGAGCCAGGCTGGGCTGGACAGAGCTCTGGCCTTCCTCATTAACAAGGTCTCCGCTTCTCTCCCTCCCTCTGGCCTGGCCGTGGCTCCCATTATAGCTGCAAGATTTTTTTTTAAGGGTATCCTGCATTGTTTATTATTTCATCATTCACTCAAACATGTATCGTTCACTTCCTCGCAAAATGGAACCTCTGCCCTTCCAATGAGAGAGTGGAGAACTCCCTGGCTTGGGTCAAAGGACCCTGACCCCTGGGAGAAGAAGTTGCTCCAGAAGGGATGAGGTTTGGGGGTCCCCAAGGCTGGTTTGAAGTTCTCAGCACTTGCTTGTACCAGGCACGGTGCTAGGCACCTGGCTGCTGGTGTTATATAGTTGTCAAGGAAACTCAAGGGGCAGGTGATGATCACATCTGCTTTCACAGAGTTTGAGGCTTAGAGAAGCTAAGCTGGTAGATGCTGGGACCCACAGCCAGAGGCCAAGTTCCTGGAGAGCAGATGCAGCTCAGATGCCCCCTGCCTTTCTCCTCCCCCCACTCCCAGAGCCTCCCGGGTGAGATGGAACCAGCAGCCTCTCTGGCTTAAGATGCTTAGTTGTCCATCTTCATGCATTTTCCACCAGTGGAATCACACGGTCTTTGTCCTTCTGCAAATGGCGACATCCGTCACCCACCCTGGTATGCGCTGCTCCCAAGGGGCTCTTTGCCTTCGGAGGGAATTGCTCTTCTAGGGGCAAATGCATTGGTTTGGGAAGTTCTTCTTCACCTGAGTTCAAATCCTCACTGGCTGGCCTTGGGTATGCCTGCTGTCTAAGTCTGCCTCCTCTCTCAGGAATAGCCACTGGGTCAGGATCCAGACCTGGCAGACTGGTCCTTCTTTATGATGTTGGTCATGGGGGCTGGAAAATCAAGCTGCCTGCCCGAGACGCCTCCCCCCAGCTGCCAGCTTCCAGGGAGCACAGAGGCAGCGGGGCTGGGGGGGGGGGGGGCCGCGCCACTCTCCTTCCTAGGAGTTACTGGAAGAAAGCAGTTAAATCATCCCTGACTCAGACCCGAGCCCTTTGGCCCACGAGGGAGCATCACTCATCGCGTGCCGCGGGACCAGGCTGTGTCAGGACAGCGCAGCACCCCTCGCCCCACTCAGAATCTCATAAATCACCCCTATTAGCAGCGCGGCCCTTCAAGTGGACGTGGAACAGCTGGCCAGCCCCGGGGTTCCTGAGTGCTTCTGGGAAGGCCACGGGTGCCACCCGGCTCCTCCCCTCCACCCTGACACCCGCACGCTGACTCCTCTTGGGACCAACCCCTGGTCCCATGAGACAGAAGGACGGCAGGCAGGACGCCAGACCGGCCGTGGGAGGGACCCAGGGCCTCCCGGTGTGAGCCGAGCCTCGTCCTATGCTGCACCGCAGTGTTTGAGTCCTTCCTTGTAGCCCCAGCCATCCTCACGGTCACTGTGCAGGGTTGTCTTATTACCATCTCACCCGTGGCAAAGTCAAGCTCAGCGCAGTGAACCAATAGCTCTGCTGCTACAGGGTTCCAGATCCACACCTCCCTAAGCTGTTCCTAAAGTGAGTTGTGTGGCAGCCCTCCAGGAGATAGGCCTGGGTCTGAACCAGGAGGGTGATGGTGTTTAAGTGGAGTCTTTTTGTGGGAGGCAGTGCTGGGGTTTGAACTCAGGGCTGTGCATTTGTTGGGCAGGTACTCTACCACTGTATCTGTTGGGGCTGGGAGTTGGGGCTGGGGCACCTTCAGCAGCACCTGCCTTTCCAGGATGGGACCCAAGTGGAAGCTCCTTCTCCGTTGTGAGGAGCTGGGCCGTGGTGTTCGGGGCGGGGCTTGCTGAGGCGCAGAGATGGCGGCGGGGAGCCCAGGACTCAGTCCTGGGGGAAGATCAGAGGCGCCCACATTCCCTGCCTCTTGCTGTGTGGTGCCCTGACCATCACCGCCCGTGGTTCCTGGACCTTGAACCTCTGGTTCTTGAGGCAAAACAGACCTCTCCTTCTCATGAAGTTGCTCATGCTGTGGTGCTCAATTAGCAGCAACAGGAAATGGAATACCGGAGGCCAAACCTCTAAGCCCATAGTTACGTAAATCCTGCATGATCTTTAGAAACTTTCATCTAAAAGCCCGAACTCTAGTTAAATGCACCCACAGGTGGAATAAACACAGGAAGGGGCCTCCAGGGCCAGGCTCAGCAGGTGGCCGGAGTTTTCCCTGGGAGGTGGTGGGCAGGGGAACTTCCACTCCCTCTGCTTATTTGTAGTTAATTAAATTCATTCATTCATTTTTTTTGTGCCTGTCCTGGGGCTTGAATTCAGGACTTGGGTACTGTCTCTGAGCTTTTTTGCTCAAGGCTGGCACTGTACCCCTTGAGCCACAGCTCCACGTCCAGTTTTCTTGGCACTTAATTGGAGATAAGAGTCTCATGGACTGTTCCCGCCTGACTGGCTTCAAACCATGATCCTCAGATCTCAGCCCCTTGGGTAGCGAGGATGACAGGCGTGAGCCACCAGAGCCTATTACTCTATGTTTGCAATGACTTGCATCTTTTTTTCTTTTTTTTTTACTTAGGCAAACAACAAAAAAAAAGAAAACTCAAAACAAAAACAAAGACTGAGGAGAAGTTAGCTCTGGAGAGCGCGCACAGGGGAGAGCAGTCCTGGGCCTGGAGGGGGTCTGCTGCCCTTTGTTCCCAGCCCATAAATGTTGGGGCTGCTGCTTTGGCTCATCCTCACCAGGACCTGAAGCCTGCGGAGGGAACCCAAGGTTCCAAGCAACAAGGGCTGTCCTGGCCAAGGAAGGGCTCGGTGCTCTTCTTGTGACTCCTGCAGGACAGCTGGGCCCGACCCCTCCCGAGGCAGGGCCTGAAGCCTCGTGTCCTTCCCCACCTGTAGGTGAGGTTCAGCCGTGAGCCCGCCCCATCTCCAAGGCCACCCAGGTGAGTTCAGAGCCAGAGCATGGAAACTGCAGGTGTTGGGTGTGGACCCTGGGGTCGTCGCAGAAGGCCTCAGAGAAGATGAGTGCACTGGGGTCTACCCTGGGGTATTTAGGCCAGGAAGGAAGGCAGCTTTCCCCCGTTCCAGGAGACAGGGGCTCAGCCAGTCCCAAGGCACAGGGTATAGGGGCAATTGGCTAGGACCCAGGCTATCACAGGAGGTGTTCTAGGATTCAGTGTGTAAGTACACCCCGACTCCCCACAGAAGTGTGTAGACATAGATAAGAGGTGCATGCATCTCGGTTAGTGCAAAGGAAAAGTGAACTCAGGGTTTAGCACACCCCTCCCTGGGGCACCTTCAGTGAAGAGTTGCCCTACTTCTCACCGCGTGTATGGTGGATAAACCAATCACTCTCTTGGAGAGACTGCCTTTTCTGCAGAAATCCAGTGCTCTCCCCTTCCTACTTCCCACATCTCTTTCTCTCTCCCGTTCCTTCCTCCGGTATCACTGGGGTCTGATATCAGGGCCTTGTACTTTTCTTAGGCTGGTGTGATCTTGCTGAGCCATGCCTCCAGTCCTGGCTTTTGCTGGCTGTGTTTTGCTTGGGGATGTGGGAGTGTGCCAGAGGAAGTCTATATACTTTAGGCTTCCTGTTGAAAGTCAGATCACAGGTGCATGCCCCACACCCAGCGTCCCTTGGCTGAGATGAAGTCTCATGGACTTTATACTTGGGCTAGCCTGGAACCTCGATCCTCCTGTTTTCAGCCTCCCACATAGCTTGGAATGACAGGTGCATGCCACGGTGCCCAGACACGGGTTCAGAAGCAGTTCCTCAAACTTTCCTACTGGGGCTGGCCTAGAACTGTGATCCCAGCCTCACAAGTAGCGAGGGTGACAGGTGTGAACTGCCTGTGCCCAGCCTGTAAGTACATTTCTTAGTAAATGCTGTCTCTAGAATTAAAAAGGTCACTCCAGAATTGTCACCACCAAGAGGAACCTAAGGTGACACAATGAACAGTTGGCTCCTGGGACTGGACAACAGCAAAACCCAAAGAGAACTGAATAAAATGTGGATTTTAGTTCAAACTAGGTAGCAGAAGTAGCACTGAATCTAGGCATCGGTGGCTCATGGCTGTAATCTTAGCTACTCAGGAGGCTGAGACCTGAGGGTCATGGTTCAAGTCTGTGAGACTCTTATCTCCAATCAACGACCCCAAACTGGAAGTGGAGATGTAGTTCAAGGGGTAGAACACTAGCCTTAAGCAAAAAGATGGTCAGGAACACACACACACACACACACACACACACACACACACACTAGCACTGATAAATACTTGTGACAACTGTGTCAAGCAGAGCTATTTAGGAGCGCTCTGTGTCCATCTTTGTACATTCTCAGTAAGTCTAAATCTACCCTAAAATATGAAGTAATTTTAAAAGAATAAGTCAGGCCCCCAGGCCTGGTTTCTGGGCTCATTTTCTAGGCCTTCTGCAGTGAAGACCAATAGGCCAGAGGGCTGAGAGACTTCTATTTTTTCACAGCTCTGGAGTCTGGAAGTTCAAGATCAAGCACGTCAGGTTGTTCTGCCCACGCTGCCCTCTCCTTGGCTTCCCTTTGCGAAGGGCTGTGCTGTGGGGCCCTGGACGCATGGACGAGGGTCCACCCCAGGGCCTCACCGTGCGGCACCCTTGACAAACCCAGGCTCATCCTGAGGCTGTGGGGCTCAGGCCTGCAGTAGGTGAGGGGCCAGTGCTCCTGGAGCCTGCTGCGGCTGTGGAGATCGGGCAGCGGAGGGGTGTGAGAGGGGGTGGAAAAGGTCTGGAGCTTCCTGGGGGGAGGCCCAGGCCCTGCTGGGTTTTCTGGACAAAGGATGGAGCAAGGTCGGGCATTCGTGGGCGGCTCTGAGGTTTGTTCGTGTTTATTTATCACCACCAATCATTGCTTCAGCCAAAGCAGGGATGCCGAGGTCTCCGCCTGGGCCTGTGTTTTCTGGCCTTGAACCCTGGCTGTTGCTGAACGCACGGTCCAATTTCTTGTTCAGTGTTTCTTTCGCCGGTGCAGCCCACACAGCGCGCGGCAGTCAAGGCCGGAGGGGAGGGGCGGGGGTGGGGGGGTTCAGACTAAACTTCACAGAGAAGCGATTCTCAAGGGCACCACGCCCCTGGGAAGCAGCTGCAGCTGCCCGGGGGGACCAGGGATGCCCGCTTCGTTGTTCTTTGAAGGGGATGCAGATGGCTGCCACCCTGAGCGGGCACCAGATGCCGGCAGGATCCGGAGCCCCAGGCGGCGCTTCGTGACTGCGGGCTCTGGGTCCTGGATGAGGCTGCATTGGTTTGAGGTCCGCACTGGCCGGCGAGGCTGGGTGTGGAGCCCGGGGCACCCAGGGTGTGCACGCCAGTCCACCTGCACGAGGGGAAGGGGAGGCGTGTTTTGGAGGAAGAGAAGCTGAGGTTCAGTGCGCTCCTGGAGGGAGGCCGAGGGGCTGGGCTATGGCGTCTGAGACCGTGCACCATAGCTCAGAGCTCAGCCCAGGCTCCCTGCATGCTCCAGGAAGAGAGGTTGGCGCTTGTCATTTTGTAGGGGAAACTGAGGCCCAGACGCGATGGGATGCCTAAGGTGGCAAGGCCGGGGTCCGTGACCTCCTTTGACATCCAGTCTGGGCACATTTCCCTCCACACGCTGGCCACGGTGGGTCAGGCGTGGGGCCACACCCACATGCCCCCCAACCCCTGCCTACTCTCCCCTTCCTAGGAGGGGGGTGGGTGGCTTCAGCCCCTGGGGGGGGGGCTGCCCACCTGCGGTGAGCTGCTCCCCTCCAGCAGCCACCCAAGGAGCTGCGGGCTGGGCCACTAAGAGGGCCTTGCACCCGACTGGGCTTCCTGGGTGTCGGCTGGAGGGGCGTCTGGCGCCCTCAAGACCTGCAGACACAGAGGAAGGAGGCAGGGAATCTACTGTCCAGGA